>NC_041364.1:147500-260000 GCF_900634415.1 Cottoperca gobio
TGTGACATTGAGGGTGTGCTGATGACAAAGCATTTTAATTTCAATCTTACCATGGTCCCACCACTGCCTAACACTGTTAAAATCACCCTTCCTCTGCCTAAAAAACACTCCAGAAATAAATAAAAGCTTCTCTAAATTTTTTATCAAATGTTAAAACTGAGTTAAAGTGCCAGTATGCGCTTCTTGGCAACACATTTCTAATAAAAACATTACATAAAAGCAAAGAGTGATCTGTAAAACCAACAGGTATAATATTACACATTTTAAAAATGTTAAAATGATGTTTAAAACAATAAATACGATCTAACCTGGCAGAGGAAATCCTATTTTCTCTGCAATGGGACCATGTGTATTGTTTAGCCTCTGCGTTCATCCTCCGCCATACATCCACCAGACCATGAGAGCGGACCAGCTGCCTCAGAACATGCTGGGACGCTGGATGCGGCTCTGCGTGGTTCCGATCTAAAAAAGCATTTTCTGTACAGTTAAAATCCCCCCCCAAGAATAAAAAATCCTCCGAGGCACAGCTATTTAAAACATCATTAATGTTTTGTAAAAACAACTTCCTCTCTGCACCGATTTATAAAAACAGTATTAAAAAGATCAAACCGGGCTTTTACTAAAAGCAACCTCCCCTCGATAAAATGCTCGACCTCCAGTGAGACTGGAGTAAAAGATTTGGAGAAGAGGAAGCCCACTCCTCCACTAAGAGATGTGTTGTGGCTTAAAATGACTTCCCCTTCCCACTCCCTCCTCCAGAATATCTTGTTAAAGCCGTCGCTGTGTGTCTCCTGTAAAAAAATGGACATCAACGTGTTTTAATTTTGCAGTTTCATATATTTGTGTCCTTTTTTTAAAAACTCTGGCTCCGTTCACATTTAAAACACCCATTTTAAAAGTATCCATGGCTGAGATTTTAAAATAAGAAATAAAAACAAATAAATTAATTAAGACACCCATCATCACTGTTTATTTGTTTTTTTGTTATTGTTGGAATCTGGTTGAGCTCATAAAAATGAGTAAATCCGGAAAGTAATCCTCCACTTTTACTCCGTGTTGGTTTTTTGTGTGTTGGAGAAAAACGTTCAACATTTCAACTGGGTACATTTTTGTTTTCTGGCTGTTGCTCAGAGTAAAACCAGGGATGTCGCTGGTGTCTGACACACACTCCTCTTCACTAAAACTGTCTTCTGCCTGTCCCTGCTTCCTGCCTGTCTGTCCTTCCCCCCCGACTTTACTGTTCTTGGCATCACTGGATGCATTCTTACTTTTCTTTTTCCGTTTTGTGGCAGGTTTTTGTTTTATTACCTCTTTCTCCATCTCAGCCTCTTCTACCTGCTCACTCCACGGAACCTGTATTTTTTCTGTCCCCTCCTCTTCTACACCACCCATTTCCTCTACTACATCGCACACTTTCTTTACCTCTTCTACTCTTACCTCACTCACCTCCTCTGCACCACCCACCTCCTTTACTACATCACTCACCTCCTTTACCTCTCCTACTCTTACCTCACTCACCTCCTCTGCACGACCCACCTCCTTTACTACATCACTCACCTCCTTTAAATCTTTTACTCTTATCTCACCCACTTCCTCTGCACCACCCACTTCCTCTGCACCACCCACCTCTTCCACACCACCCATCTCCTCTACACCACCCACCTCCGGCCGCCCCAGCGGAGAGCCCTCCTCCGAAGCCGCGGCCCCTCCCGGCGAAGAGCCTCCCGCCGGGGGGGGCGGCAGCCGCTCCTCCAGGACCAGGCGGATCTGGATCCCCGCGCTTCGGATAGGCTCTCGCGGTGTGTCCCTCCTCCCCGCAACCAAAACTTTTTATAACCGATGAAGTTGCAAATATCAAGTATTCATAACAAAAGTATACTTTAACGTGCAAGCGGAGGTTGAGCTCTGCATCTCGGTTATTAAGTATCATATACAGCTGTCTTCGGTGAGACACTACGTGCTTCAGCAACTGAGATTTACATCCAGACAGAATCTTTTTTACCAGGGAAACAACTTTCCCGTGTCACTGCCATGTCCGACCTTGTCTCCCACAGCTAACCCGATCACCTCAACGCTACACGGGAAGCCGGCTGATATTTTGATCCCGTGCTTCCTCGTGAGCTTGGTATAGTCTCCATTTGCCATGACGTCAGACGCCGGCCGGCAGAACACCGGCAGGAGAAAAACACCCAAAAGCACCTCGACTATCCACCAAAAGCTGTGGATCTGCTCAGTGCTGTGCTCTGCAAAGTGTTTGTCAGAAAGGTGCTGCCGTATGTCGGGATGGACTGTATCATGATGTGTGTGGGCTCGTCAGCCAAGAACCTGCCTCCTCGTCTTCAGCCTGCCTCCTGTCGAGGTCATCAACGATGTAAAAGAAGTGGGACGTGAAGTCGACTCTCGAGTTTGGCATTTTTTTTGTCGCCATCTTGGTTTTTAAAATACAAATTCAAAGCTGAACAAGAGATTTTTACACCACAATGGTGAATTAACTTTCATGAAGTGAAAACACTGAAGTTATAAGATAAAAAAACAAGAAGAGCAACCAAAACAATTTGATCGCTGAACTATAAAGAGACTGCATCCTCTATTTTACTCTGATTATTTCAAGTTACTAAATGAACACCATGTGTTGAAGAAGAATTAAAACTACAGATTGAAACATAAACTCATCAGGAAAATGTTACTGAAGAAATAACTCAAGAGAGAAACATTTTCTCATAGACTTCTATACAACCAGAGGAGTCTCCTCCTGCTGGATGTTACAGATGAGTCTCCTCCTGCTGGATGTTACAGAGGAGTCACCTCCTGCTGGATGTTACAGAGGAGTCTCCTCCTGCTGGATGTTACAGAGGAGTCTCCTGCTGGATGTTACAGAGGAGTCTCCTCCTGCTGGATGTTACAGAGGAGTCTCCTGCTGGATGTTACAGAGGAGTCTCCTCCTGCTGGATGTTACAGAGGAGTCTCCTGCTGGATGTTACAGAGGAGTCTCCTCCTGCTGGATGTTACAGAGGAGTTTCCTGCTGGATGTTACAGAGGAGTCTCCTCCTGCTGGATGTTACAAATGAGTCTCCTGCTGCTGGATGTTACAGAGGAGTCTCCTGCTGGATGTTACAGAGGAGTCTCCTCCTGCTGGATGTTACAGAGGAGTCTCCTGCTGGATGTTACAGTGGAGTCTCCTGCTTTATGTTACAGAGGATTCTCCTCCTGCTGGATGTTACTGAGGAGTCTCCTCCTGCTGTATGTTACAGAGGAGTCTCCTCCTGCTGGATGTTACAGAGGAGTCTCCTCCTGCTGTATGTTACAGAGGAGCCTCCTCCGGCTGGATGTTATAGAGGAGTCTCCTGCTTTATGTTACAGAGGATTCTCCTCCTGCTGGATGTTACTGAGGAGTTTCCTCCTGTTGGATGTTACAGAGGAGTCTCCTCCTGCTGGATGTTACAGAGGAGTCTCCTCCTGCTGGATGTTACAGAGGAGTCTCCTCCTGCTGGATGTTACAGAGTAGTCTCCTCCTGCTGGATGTTACAGAGGAGTCTCCTCCTTCTGGATGTTACAGAAGAGTCTCCTCCTGCTGGATGTTACAGAGGAGTCTCCTCCTTCTGGATGTTACAGAAGAGTCTCCTGCTGGATGTTACAGATGAGTCTCCTGCTGCTGGATGTTACAGAGGAGTCTCCTCCTGCTGGATGTTACAGAGGAGTCTCCTCCTGCTGGATGTTACAGAGGAGTCTCCTCCTGCTGGATGTTACAGAGGAGTTTCCTGCTGGATGTTACAGAGGAGTCTCCTCCTGCTGGATGTTACAAATGAGTCTCCTGCTGCTGGATGTTACAGAGGAGTCTCCTGCTGGATGTTACAGAGGAGTCTCCTCCTGCTGGATGTTACAGAGGAGTCTCCTGCTGGATGTTACAGAGGAGTCTCCTCCTGCTGGATGTTACAAATGAGTCTCCTCCTGCTGGATGTTACAGAGGAGTCTCCTGCTGGATGTTACAGAGGAGTCTCCTGCTGGATGTTACAGAGGAGTCTCCTCCTGCTGGATGTTACAAATGAGTCTCCTCCTGCTGTATGTTACAGAGGAGTCTCCTGCTGGATGTTACAGAGAAGTCTCCTTACTGCTAGATGTTACAGAGGAGTCTCCTCCTGCTGGATATTACAGAGGAGTCTCCTCCTAGTGGATATTACAGAGGAGTCTCCTGCTGGATGTTACAGAGGATTCTCCTCCTGCTGGATGTTACTGAGGAATCTACTCCTGCTGGATGTTACAGAGGAGTCTCCTGCTGCTGTATGTTACAGAGGAGTCTCCTCCGGCTGGATGTTACAGAGGAGTCTCCTCCTGCTGTATGTTACAGAGGAGCCTCCTCCGGCTGGATGTTACAGAGGAGTCTCCTGCTTTATGTTACAGAGGATTCTCCTCCTGCTGGATGTTACTGAGGAGTCTCCTCCTGCTGTATGTTACAGAGGAGTCTCCTCCTGCTGTATATTACAGAGGAGCCTCCTCCGGCTGGATGTTACAGAGGAGTCTCCTCCTGCTGGATGTTACAGAGGAGTCTCCTGCTGGATGTTACAGTGGAGTCTCCTGCTTTATGTTACAGAGGATTCTCCTCCTGCTGGATGTTACAGAGGAGTCTCCTCCTGCTGTATGTTACAGAGGAGCCTCCTCCGGCTGGATGTTATAGAGGAGTCTCCTGCTTTATGTTACAGAGGATTCTCCTCCTGCTGGATGTTACTGAGGAGTCTCCTCCTGTTGGATGTTACAGAGGAGTCTCCTCCTGCTGGATGTTACAGAGGAGTCTCCTCCTGCTGGATGTTACAGAGGAGTCTCCTCCTGCTGGATGTTACAGAGTAGTCTCCTCCTGCTGGATGTTACAGAGGAGTCTCCTCCTTCTGGATGTTACAGAAGAGTCTCCTCCTGCTGGATGTTACAGAGGAGTCTCCTCCTTCTGGATGTTACAGAAGAGTCTCCTGCTGGATGTTACAGATGAGTCTCCTGCTGCTGGATGTTACAGAGGAGTCTCCTCCTGCTGGATGTTACAGAGGAGTCTCCTCCTGCTGGATGTTACAGAGGAGTCTCCTGCTGCTGGATGTTACAGAGGAGTCTCCTCCTGCTGGATGTTACAGAGGAGTCTCCTCCTGCTGGATGTTACAGAAGAGTCTCCTCCTGCTGGATGTTACAGAGTAGTCTCCTCCTGCTGGATGTTAAAGAGGAGTCTCCTGCTGGATGTTACAGAGGAGTCTCCTCCTGCTGGATGTTACAGAGGAGTCTCCTCCTGCTGTATGTTACAGAGGAGCCTCCTCCGGCTGGATGTTACAGAGGAGTCTCCTCCTGCTCGATGTTACAGAGGAGTCTCCTGCTGGATGTTACAGTGGAGTCTCCTGCTTTATGTTACAGAGGATTCTCCTCCTGCTGGATGTTACTGAGGAGTCTCCTCCTGCTGTATGTTACAGAGGAGTCTCCTCCTGCTGGATGTTACAGAGGAGTCTCCTCCTGCTGTATGTTACAGAGGAGTCTCCTCCTGCTGGATGTTACAGAGGAGTCTCCTCCTGCTGTATGTTACAGAGGAGCCTCCTCCGGCTGGATGTTATAGAGGAGTCTCCTGCTTTATGTTACAGAGGATTCTCCTCCTGCTGGATGTTACTGAGGAGTCTCCTCCTGCTGGATGTTACAGAGGAGTCTCCTCCTGCTGGATGTTACAGAGGAGTCTCCTCCTGCTGGATGTTACAGAGGAGTCTCCTCCTGCTGGATGTTACAGAGGAGTCTCCTCCTGCTGGATGTTACAGAGTAGTCTCCTCCTGCTGGATGTTACAGAGGAGTCTCATCCTGCTGGATGTTACAGAGGAGTCTCCTCCTGCTGGATGTTACAGAGGAGTCTCCTCCTGCTGGATGTTACAGAGGAGTCTCCTCCTTCTGGATGTTACAGAAGAGTCTCCTCCTGCTGGATGTTACAGAGGAGTCTCCTCCTTCTGGATGTTACAGAAGAGTCTCCTGCTGGATGTTACAGATGAGTCTCCTGCTGCTGGATGTTACAGAGGAGTCTCCTCCTGCTGGATGTTACAGAGGAGTCTCCTCCTGCTGGATGTTACAGAGGAGTCTCCTGCTGCTGGATGTTACAGAGGAGTCTCCTCCTGCTGGATGTTACAGAGGAGTCTCCTCCTGCTGGATGTTACAGAGGAGTCTCCTGCTGGATGTTACAGAGGAGTCTCCTCCTGCTGGATGTTACAGAGGAGTCTCCTCCTGCTGTATGTTACAGAGGAGCCTCCTCCGGCTGGATGTTACAGAGGAGTCTCCTCCTGCTGGATGTTACAGAGGAGTCTCCTGCTGGATGTTACAGTGGAGTCTCCTGCTTTATGTTACAGAGGATTCTCCTCCTGCTGGAGGTTACTGAGGAGTCTCCTCCTGCTGTATGTTACAGAGGAGTCTCCTCCTGCTGGATGTTACAGAGGAGTCTCCTCCTGCTGTATGTTACAGAGGAGCCTCCTCCGGCTGGATGTTATAGAGGAGTCTCCTGCTTTATGTTACAGAGGATTCTCCTCCTGCTGGATGTTACTGAGGAGTCTCCTCCTGCTGGATGTTACAGAGGAGTCTCCTCCTGCTGGATGTTACAGAGGAGTCTCCTCCTGCTGGATGTTACAGAGGAGTCTCCTCCTGCTGGATGTTACAGAAGAGTCTCCTCCTGCTGGATGTTACAGAGGAGTCTCCTCCTTTTGGATGTTACAGAAGAGTCTCCTCCTGCTGGATGTTACAGAGGAGTCTCCTCCTGCTGGATGTTACATAGTAGTCTCCTGCTGGATGTTACAGAGGAGTCTCCTGCTGCTGGATGTTACAGAGGAGTCTCCTGCTGCTGGATATTACAGAGGAGTCTCCTCCTGCTGGATGTTACAGAGGAGTCTCCTGCTGCTGGATGTTACAGAGGAGTCTCCTGCTGCTGGATATTACAGAGGAGTCTCCTCCTGCTGGATGTTACAGAGGAGTCTCCTGCTGCTGGATGTTACAGAGGAGTCTCCTGCTGGATGTTACAGAGGAGTCTCCTCCTGCTGGATGTTACAGAGGAGTCTCCTTCTGCTTGATGTTACAGAGGAGTCTCCTGCTGGATGTTACAGAGGAGTCTCCTCCTGCTGGATGTTACAAATGAGTCTCCTTCTGCTGGATGTTACAGAGGAGTCTCCTGCTGGATGTTACAGAGGAGTCTCCTGCTGGATGTTACAGAGGAGTCTCCTCCTGCTGGATGTTACAAATGAGTCTCCTCCTGCTGGATGTTACAGAGGAGTCTCCTCCTGCTGTATGTTACAAAGGAGTCTCCTGCTGGATGTTACAGAGAAGTCTCCTTACTGCTAGATGTTACAGAGGAGTCTCCTCCTGCTGGATATTACAGAGGAGTCTCCTCCTGCTGGATATTACAGAGGAGTCTCCTGCTGGATGTTACAGAGGATTCTCCTCCTGCTGGATGTTACTGAGGAATCTACTCCTGCTGGATGTTACAGAGGAGTCTCCTCCTGCTGTATGTTACAGAGGAGTCTCCTGCTTTATGTTACAGAGGAGTCTCCTGCTTTATGTTACCGAGGATTCTCCTCCTGCTGGATGTTACTGAGGAGTCTCCTCCTGCTGGATGTTACAGAGGAGTCTCCTCCTGCTGGATGTTACAGAGGAGTCTCCTCCTGCTGGATGTTACAGAGTAGTCTCCTCCTGCTGGATGTTACAGAGGAGTCTCCTCCTTCTGGATGTTACAGAAGAGTCTCCTGCTGGATGTTACAGAGGAGTCTCCTCCTGCTGTATGTTACAGAGGAGTCTCCTCCTTCAGGATGTTACAGAAGAGTCTCCTGCTGGATGTTACAGAGGAGTCTCCTCCTGCTGTATGTTACAGAGGAGCCTCCTCCGGCTGGATGTTACAGAGGAGTCTCCTGCTGGATGTTATAGAGGAGTCTCCTCCTGCTGTATGTTACAGAGGAGCCTCCTCCGGCTGGATGTTACAGAGGAGTCTCCTGCTGGATGTTACAGAGGAGTCTCCACCTGCTGTATGTTACAGAGGAGCCTCCTCCGGCTGGATGTTACGGAGGAGTCTCCTGCTTTATGTTACAGAGGATTCTCCTCCTGCTGGATGTTACTGAGGAGTCTCCTCCTGCTGGATGTTACAGAGGAGTCTCCTCCTGCTGTATGTTACAGAGGATCCTCCTCCGGCTGGATGTTACAGAGGAGTCTCCTGCTTTATGTTACAGAGGAGTCTCCTGCTTTATGTTACAGAGGATTCTCCTCCTGCTGGATGTTACTGAGGAGTCTCCTCCTGCTGTATGTTACAGAGGAGTCTCCTCCTGCTGGATGGTACAGAGGAGTCTCCTCCTGCTGTATGTTACAGAGGAGCCTCCTCCGGCTGGATGTTATAGAGGAGTCTCCTGCTTTATGTTACAGAGGATTCTCCTCCTGCTGGATGTTACTGAGGAGTCTCCTCCTGCTGGATGTTACAGAGGAGTCTCCTCCTGCTGGATGTTACAGAGGAGTCTCCTCCTGCTGGATGTTACAGAGGAGTCTCCACCTGCTGTATGTTACAGAGGAGCCTCCTCCTGCTGGATGTTACAGAGGAGTCTCCTCCTGCTGGATGTTACAGAGGAGTCTCCTCCTGCTGTATGTTACAGAGGAGCCTCCTCCTGCTAGATGTTACAGAGGAGTCTCCTCCTGCTGGATGTTACAGAGGAGTCTCCTCCTGCTGTATGTTACAGAGGAGCCTCCTCCTGCTGTATGTTACAGAGGAGTCTCCTCCTGCTGTATGTTACAGAGGAGTCTCCTCCTGCTGGATGTTACAGAGGAGTCTCCTCCTGCTGGATGTTACAGAGGAGTCTCCTCCTGCTGTATGTTACAGAGGAGCCTCCTCCTGCTGGATGTTACAGAGGAGTCTCCACCTGCTGTATGTTACAGAGGAGCCTCCTCCTGCTGGATGTTACAGAGGAGTCTCCTCCTGCTGGATGTTACAAATGAGTCTCCTCCTGCTGGATGTTACAGAGGAGTCTCCTCCTGCTGTATGTTACAAAGGAGTGTCCTGCTGGATGTTACAGAGAAGTCTCCTTACTGCTAGATGTTACAGAGGAGTCTCCTCCTGCTGGATATTACAGAGGAGTCTCCTCCTGCTGGATATTACAGAGGAGTCTCCTGCTGGATGTTACAGAGGATTCTCCTCCTGCTGGATGTTACTGAGGAATCTACTCCTGCTGGATGTTACAGAGGAGTCTCCTCCTGCTGTATGTTACAGAGGAGTCTCCTGCTTTATGTTACAGAGGAGTCTCCTGCTTTATGTTACCGAGGATTCTCCTCCTGCTGGATGTTACTGAGGAGTCTCCTCCTGCTGGATGTTACAGAGGAGTCTCCTCCTGCTGGATGTTACAGAGGAGTCTCCTCCTGCTGGATGTTACAGAGTAGTCTCCTCCTGCTGGATGTTACAGAGGAGTCTCCTCCTTCTGGATGTTACAGAAGAGTCTCCTGCTGGATGTTACAGAGGAGTCTCCTCCTGCTGTATGTTACAGAGGAGTCTCCTCCTTCAGGATGTTACAGAAGAGTCTCCTGCTGGATGTTACAGAGGAGTCTCCTCCTGCTGTATGTTACAGAGGAGTCTCCTCCTGCTGGATGTTACAAATGAGTCTCCTCCTGCTGGATGTTACAGAGGAGTCTCCTCCTGCTGTATGTTACAAAGGAGTCTCCTGCTGGATGTTACAGAGAAGTCTCCTTACTGCTAGATGTTACAGAGGAGTCTCCTCCTGCTGGATATTACAGAGGAGTCTCCTCCTGCTGGATATTACAGAGGAGTCTCCTGCTGGATGTTACAGAGGATTCTCCTCCTGCTGGATGTTACTGAGGAATCTACTCCTGCTGGATGTTACAGAGGAGTCTCCTCCTGCTGTATGTTACAGAGGAGTCTCCTGCTTTATGTTACAGAGGAGTCTCCTGCTTTATGTTACCGAGGATTCTCCTCCTGCTGGATGTTACTGAGGAGTCTCCTCCTGCTGGATGTTACAGAGGAGTCTCCTCCTGCTGGATGTTACAGAGGAGTCTCCTCCTGCTGGATGTTACAGAGTAGTCTCCTCCTGCTGGATGTTACAGAGGAGTCTCCTCCTTCTGGATGTTACAGAAGAGTCTCCTGCTGGATGTTACAGAGGAGTCTCCTCCTGCTGTATGTTACAGAGGAGTCTCCTCCTTCAGGATGTTACAGAAGAGTCTCCTGCTGGATGTTACAGAGGAGTCTCCTCCTGCTGTATGTTACAGAGGAGCCTCCTCCGGCTGGATGTTACAGAGGAGTCTCCTGCTGGATGTTATAGAGGAGTCTCCTCCTGCTGTATGTTACAGAGGAGCCTCCTCCGGCTGGATGTTACAGAGGAGTCTCCTGCTGGATGTTACAGAGGAGTCTCCACCTGCTGTATGTTACAGAGGAGCCTCCTCCGGCTGGATGTTACGGAGGAGTCTCCTGCTTTATGTTACAGAGGATTCTCCTCCTGCTGGATGTTACTGAGGAGTCTCCTCCTGCTGGATGTTACAGAGGAGTCTCCTCCTGCTGTATGTTACAGAGGAGCCTCCTCCTGCTAGATGTTACAGAGGAGTCTCCTCCTGCTGGATGTTACAGAGGAGTCTCCTCCTGCTGTATGTTACAGAGGAGCCTCCTCCTGCTGTATGTTACAGAGGAGTCTCCTCCTGCTGTATGTTACAGAGGAGTCTCCTCCTGCTGGATGTTACAGAGGAGTCTCCTCCTGCTGGATGTTACAGAGGAGTCTCCTCCTGCTGGATATTACAGAGGAGTCTCCTCCTGCTGGATATTACAGAGGAGTCTCCTGCTGGATGTTACAGAGGATTCTCCTCCTGCTGGATGTTACTGAGGAATCTACTCCTGCTGGATGTTACAGAGGAGTCTCCTCCTGCTGTATGTTACAGAGGAGTCTCCTGCTTTATGTTACAGAGGAGTCTCCTGCTTTATGTTACCGAGGATTCTCCTCCTGCTGGATGTTACTGAGGAGTCTCCTCCTGCTGGATGTTACAGAGGAGTCTCCTCCTGCTGGATGTTACAGAGGAGTCTCCTCCTGCTGGATGTTACAGAGTAGTCTCCTCCTGCTGGATGTTACAGAGGAGTCTCCTCCTTCTGGATGTTACAGAAGAGTCTCCTGCTGGATGTTACAGAGGAGTCTCCTCCTGCTGTATGTTACAGAGGAGTCTCCTCCTTCAGGATGTTACAGAAGAGTCTCCTGCTGGATGTTACAGAGGAGTCTCCTCCTGCTGTATGTTACAGAGGAGCCTCCTCCGGCTGGATGTTACAGAGGAGTCTCCTGCTGGATGTTATAGAGGAGTCTCCTCCTGCTGTATGTTACAGAGGAGCCTCCTCCGGCTGGATGTTACAGAGGAGTCTCCTGCTGGATGTTACAGAGGAGTCTCCACCTGCTGTATGTTACAGAGGAGCCTCCTCCGGCTGGATGTTACGGAGGAGTCTCCTGCTTTATGCTACAGAGGATTCTCCTCCTGCTGGATGTTACTGAGGAGTCTCCTCCTGCTGGATGTTACAGAGGAGTCTCCTCCTGCTGTATGTTACAGAGGATCCTCCTCCGGCTGGATGTTACAGAGGAGTCTCCTGCTTTATGTTACAGAGGAGTCTCCTGCTTTATGTTACAGAGGATTCTCCTCCTGCTGGATGTTACTGAGGAGTCTCCTCCTGCTGTATGTTACAGAGGAGTCTCCTCCTGCTGGATGTTACAGAGGAGTCTCCTCCTGCTGTATGTTACAGAGGAGCCTCCTCCGGCTGGATGTTATAGAGGAGTCTCCTGCTTTATGTTACAGAGGATTCTCCTCCTGCTGGATGTTACTGAGGAGTCTCCTCCTGCTGGATGTTACAGAGGAGTCTCCTCCTGCTGGATGTTACAGAGGAGTCTCCTCCTGCTGGATGTTACAGAGGAGTCTCCACCTGCTGTATGTTACAGAGGAGCCTCCTCCTGCTGGATGTTACAGAGGAGTCTCCTCCTGCTGGATGTTACAGAGGAGTCTCCTCCTGCTGTATGTTACAGAGGAGCCTCCTCCTGCTAGATGTTACAGAGGAGTCTCCTCCTGCTGGATGTTACAGAGGAGTCTCCTCCTGCTGTATGTTACAGAGGAGCCTCCTCCTGCTGTATGTTACAGAGGAGTCTCCTCCTGCTGTATGTTACAGAGGAGTCTCCTCCTGCTGGATGTTACAGAGGAGTCTCCTCCTGCTGTATGTTACAGAGGAGCCTCCTCCTGCTGGATGTTACAGAGGAGTCTCCACCTGCTGTATGTTACAGAGGAGCCTCCTCCTGCTGGATGTTACAGAGGAGTCTCCTCCTGCTGGATGTTACAAATGAGTCTCCTCCTGCTGGATGTTACAGAGGAGTCTCCTCCTGCTGTATGTTACAAAGGAGTCTCCTGCTGGATGTTACAGAGAAGTCTCCTTACTGCTAGATGTTACAGAGGAGTCTCCTCCTGCTGGATATTACAGAGGAGTCTCCTCCTGCTGGATATTACAGAGGAGTCTCCTGCTGGATGTTACAGAGGATTCTCCTCCTGCTGGATGTTACTGAGGAATCTACTCCTGCTGGATGTTACAGAGGAGTCTCCTCCTGCTGTATGTTACAGAGGAGTCTCCTGCTTTATGTTACAGAGGAGTCTCCTGCTTTATGTTACCGAGGATTCTCCTCCTGCTGGATGTTACTGAGGAGTCTCCTCCTGCTGGATGTTACAGAGGAGTCTCCTCCTGCTGGATGTTACAGAGGAGTCTCCTCCTGCTGGATGTTACAGAGGAGTCTCCTCCTGCTGGATGTTACAGAGTAGTCTCCTCCTGCTGGATGTTACAGAGGAGTCTCCTCCTTCTGGATGTTACAGAAGAGTCTCCTGCTGGATGTTACAGAGGAGTCTCCTCCTGCTGTATGTTACAGAGGAGTCTCCTCCTTCAGGATGTTACAGAAGAGTCTCCTGCTGGATGTTACTGAGGAGTCTCCTCCTGCTGGATGTTACAGAGGAGTCTCCTCCTGCTGTATGTTACAGAGGATCCTCCTCCGGCTGGATGTTACAGAGGAGTCTCCTGCTTTATGTTACAGAGGAGTCTCCTGCTTTATGTTACAGAGGATTCTCCTCCTGCTGGATGTTACTGAGGAGTCTCCTCCTGCTGTATGTTACAGAGGAGTCTCCTCCTGCTGGATGTTACAGAGGAGTCTCCTCCTGCTGTATGTTACAGAGGAGCCTCCTCCGGCTGGATGTTATAGAGGAGTCTCCTGCTTTATGTTACAGAGGATTCTCCTCCTGCTGGATGTTACTGAGGAGTCTCCTCCTGCTGGATGTTACAGAGGAGTCTCCTCCTGCTGGATGTTACAGAGGAGTCTCCTCCTGCTGGATGTTACAGAGGAGTCTCCACCTGCTGTATGTTACAGAGGAGCCTCCTCCTGCTGGATGTTACAGAGGAGTCTCCTCCTGCTGGATGTTACAGAGGAGTCTCCTCCTGCTGTATGTTACAGAGGAGCCTCCTCCTGCTAGATGTTACAGAGGAGTCTCCTCCTGCTGGATGTTACAGAGGAGTCTCCTCCTGCTGTATGTTACAGAGGAGCCTCCTCCTGCTGTATGTTACAGAGGAGTCTCCTCCTGCTGTATGTTACAGAGGAGTCTCCTCCTGCTGGATGTTACAGAGGAGTCTCCTCCTGCTGGATGTTACAGAGGAGTCTCCTCCTGCTGTATGTTACAGAGGAGCCTCCTCCTGCTGGATGTTACAGAGGAGTCTCCACCTGCTGTATGTTACAGAGGAGCCTCCTCCTGCTGGATGTTACAGAGGAGTCTCCTCCTGCTGGATGTTACAGAGGAGTCTCCTCCTGCTGTATGTTACAGAGGAGCCTCCTCCTGCTGGATGTTACAGAGGAGTCTCCTCCTGCTGTATGTTACAGAGGAGCCTCCTCCTGCTGGATGTTACAGAGGAGTCTCCTCCTGCTGTATGTTACAGAGGAGTCTCCTCCTGCTGGATGTAACAGATGAGTCTCCTGCTGCTGAATGTTACAGAGGAGTCTCCTCCTGCTGGATGTTACAGAGGAGTCTCCTGCTGGATGTTACAGAGGAGTCTCCTCCTGCTGGATGTTACAGAGGAGTCTCCTGCTGCTGGATGTTACAGAGGAGTCTCCTCCTGCTGGATGTTACAGAGGAGTCTCCTCCTGCTGGATGTTACAGAGGAGTCTCCTGCTGGATGTTACAGAGGAGTCTCCTCCTGCTGGATGTTACAGAGGAGTCTCCTCCTGCTGGATGTTACAGAGGAGTCTCCTCCTGCTGGATGTTACAGAGGAGTCTCCTGCTGCTGGATATTACAGAGGAGTCTCCTCCTGCTGGATGTTACAGAGGAGTCTCCTCCTGCTGGATGTTACAGAGGAGTCTCCTCCTGCTGGATGTTACAGAGTAGTCTCCTCCTGCTGGATGTTACAGAGGAGTCTCCTCCTGCTGGACGTTACAGAGGAGTCTCCTGCTGGATGTTACAGAGGAGTCTCCTGCTGCGCTGGATGTTACAGAGGAGTCTCCTCCTGCTGGATGTTACAGAGGAGTCTCCTCCTGCTGGACGTTACAGAGGAGTCTCCTGCTGGATGTTACAGAGGAGTCTCCTCCTGCTGGATGTTACAGAGGAGTCTCCTCCTGCTGGACGTTACAGAGGAGTCTCCTCCTGCTGGATGTTACAGAGGAGTCTCCTCCTGCTGGACGTTACAGAGGAGTCTCCTCCTGCTGGATGTTACAGAGGAGTCTCCTCAGCCACATGCCTCGTACTTGTGTGTGTGTGTGGATACTAGAGTCTGTATATCGTCGGTTGAAATTCTGTGTTTTGTATCCTAGGTGTTGGAACTAGGTTTACCCTTGGCGTTAATTGATGAGAAGTTTGCAGCGTTTTCTGTTAGACTTTAGGGTTTTTTTGTGTTCTTCTGTTTTCAAGTTTGTTTTGTTAGTTTGGCTTTGATACCTTATATGCTCTTGTGTTAAGAGCCCTCCTTTAGGTCTTTGTGGTGTCATTAAAAGCAATTGTCTGTCAAATTGTCCACCAATAAGCGACGTTAGCTTAGCGTAGCAACAAGTGGAAGAATGAGGAAACAGGAAGCCCAACTTCACACTTCAGTTTTTATACAAATAAAACAAACGTGATTATTGTAGGAAAACCTTTGGACACAGGCAGGCTAGCTGTTTCCCCCTGTTTCCAGTCTGTGTGCTAAGCTGAGCTAACTATTTCCAGTCTTTGTGCTAAGCTAACTGTTTCCAGTCTTTGTGCTAAGCTAAGCTAAGCTAACTGTTTCCAGTCTTTGTGCTAAGCTAACTGTTTCCAGTCTTTGTGCTAAGCTAAGCTAACTGTTTCCAGTCTTTGTGCTAAGCTAACTGTTTCCAGTCTTTGTGCTAAGCTAAGCTAACTGTTTCCAGTCTTTGTGCTAAGCTAACTGTTTCCAGTCTTTGTGCTAAGCTAAGCTAACTGTTTCCAGTCTTTGTGCTAAGCTAAGCTAACTGTTTCCAGGTTAATATTTATCGTACAGACATGAGAGCGGTGTCAATCCTCGCATCTATGTCTCTGAAAAAAACAAAAATAGGCTGTTTTTTTTAGTTAACTTGAATTCTATAGCTTAAAATATTCTTGTGGAAAACACAATGCAAGTTAAAATATACCCTCGGGTAACATTGAAACACAATGAACTGCTATAGAATGATACAAAATGAAACCTGCACCATATGCTCTTTGGATGGTGCTATAAGTAATACAACATGGACACTACAAAGTGTTGGAGGCACATTGTATTGAGTGTTTCCAGTATTTGCGTGATAACAAAGAGCAAATGAAATGCATCATGTGAGCATGTGCACCAGAAGTCTCGTCAAATTTCCCAAATTCTTCAGATTATTACAACAAATGCATCGTTAACAGAAGTGATTCAGATTCAGAGTGTGACGGGGTCTTCCTCGGCCCACGCTGCACCCTCCCACCAAGCTTTACGAAAAGGAGGTAAAAAACACAACGTAAAAACCGTATTTAAAAAATAAAACTGATGTTGTTACAAACCGAGCCGGGATGTTGGATAAGACACTCAACACGCAGCAGAGTGTTGAGAGCGAGGAGGATCTCCGTCTCTCGGGAGCCTCCGCTCTCTTACAGGATGCTGCTAGGAACCAGGCGGCTCGGAGACGCAAGAAGGTTCAGCAAAGTTCAGCCAGAAGAAGAAGAAGCAGATTAGTAACAGCAACATTAAGAAAACATATCAAGCAGATGAAACGTGTCAGTTAGAGGGAAGCAAAAATCTGGAAGGCTACTTAGAGCGGAGCTGCGGCACTTAGGCCCAATTAGAATGCATATTTCAAGTGGAGTTAAAGCTGGTGAAACATTCATGATGAGCCTCAGAGCTGCAGGAGGAGGAGGAGGTGGAGAGGAGGAATGACCGGCCTCTGGGGGGCGCCATGCTCCCATCGAGTGGCGTGAGGAGGCGAGACGCTGCTGCCCACTGCTGCAGAGAGGAGGCATGTGAGATGGGGGGTGGGGGGGGGGGCTTTACAATGAGCCTCACTGTTTTACAGCTTCTCCATCGACACACACACAGAGTCACTGTTCGATACCAGCGACATCACAGTCTGCTGCGTGTCAACGACATGACGGACTCGACGCTGCCGCTCAGAGGGAGACAGCAACATAAATACAGGACATAACAAACATATATATTATATAGATATACATCGTGCTGGAAGTGAGCGCAACTTTGAGCAACTTTTCCTCCATTTCTGCTTTTTTTTCTGAAAATATGGAACTTTTTACATCATTACATTTATTTAACACTCACATTTAGAATAATTTCACAAAATATAATCAACAAATGTTTATATTATAGGTACAGATAAACATTGATCCCTGAAACTCACCAGCAGTATGTGTGGAAAGCACCAGCTGGAAGAACACATTCATAATTATAATCCAGTGATGTCAGTGTGTCGTTGTGCATAATGAGTGCTTTTACTTTGCTAAATGTTTATGCTAATACTTGTGCAATACATGCATGACTTCCAGATACTTGTCACGTACAGAAAGTACTTCGTCCACTTCAGATAAACTTTAATCTGTCGCTACAAACTAAAGTGCAGTGAAAAGTGTCGGATAATATTGTATATTATTATCTTGTGCTTGTGTGACAATGTGTTTGCATAGAATGAATATATTTACATATACAGATGTATGTGTTCACATTCAGTGTTATGGAAGTTGTGGATTCACGATGTTTAAGAGAAGCTCACACACAAAATGATTCAACACACCAACACTTGGTTAAAGTTTTCACAGAGTTTGTCTCTTCTTCCTTCAGGTGTCGCTTTAGTTTTCTTGCATCATGTTTCTGTCTTTGCGATCAAACTTAAGGAAGATTTATTATTCTTTATACTTTCGTTTCTCCTAAAAGCTTCTGACGGTGTTGGAGATTGTTGAGAGTGAAGACGACATGAAGAAGCTGAAGAAACACACATCTAACAAACTCACCTCAGAAACCCTGCGCTGTTCATCTCTAAGCCTCTTGCAAGCTTCAAATGAAGCAATGCAAACACAATTAGAGTTTAATATATATATATATATAACAACATACACTCTTTCTGTGACAGTATAAATCCAGTGTTAGCATTTAGCCTAGATATCAGCAGCATGTTTTCAAGAGCTATACGTTTACTGCAGCTGTGATAGATATCAATATGTTGCATGTGCAAGTTCCTCTTCTATACCGTATATTATCAGGAGACACTGATTCAAACACCCCAGAGTTTGTGATCGTACACACGTACGGTAAAATGTGGAACATGCAAACATGCGCTCCTCTGCTGTACGTACTGTATGTGTGTATGTGCATTAAATACTCAAAAGACATGCACAGGTGAATTCTGTCAGTGTGAAACAAACACACACACACACACACACACACACACACACACACACACACTCGTCGTATTTATTCTGCTTTTCCATTTTTTTGTGAGTCAAGTTTAATTTGAAGCAGGAAGCTTCACGTCCACTCACAGTGATGCTGTCAACGGGACAATGCGGACGGTCCGTTGATGTCCCTGCAGCTTTGCTCTTCACTCGTCTTGGAATCTTGAGACACGAGTACAAAGAGACCGATCTCTGTCCGTTACGAAACACAGTCCGCGTAGCGAGGAGGTCTGACTCATACTTAACTTACGTCCGTAGCTGAAATAAGGTGCCAAGCGAGCTTATTGTAAACCCAACTTACGATCTTTCTTCTCAACATAATCAAGTGTTGTTGCGTTTTTCTCTTGTTTCAATGACCTCGTGTTAAAAGCAGCAGCGATCGTCCTGCAGGAAACACGTTTCCCTCAGAGGTCAGTGTGTACAGGAAGTGGTTCAGTGGAAGACAACGGGGCTGGCTGCTCTCTGAAGCCTCTTTGTGTTTCTGCTTGAGGGTTTTGATGGTGTGGAGTCTGCTGGGGGCGTTGACCTCGCCGTGGCAGGTGTCTTCTGTGGTGCGGAGCTCAGACAAGGGCAAAGTCATAAAAAGTAGTTGAAAAAAAAGAACCCTGCATGTTTTGCACAAACTTCTCAAGGTTCCTGTTAAAAGTGTTTATTCCGCCTCTGACTGTAGATCGCTCTCACATTAAGACCACTAACCAGCGTGTCCTTGGTCGCCTTCTGTGCAGGAAGTGGCAGCCTGTAAAGAGTTAGATGCCACTTTGCTCTGATGCTTCACCACCATTTGGGATTTTATTAAAACTTTTCTCTTCGCAGTATAATTGAACTAAAATGTACTTCAGGGACAATTAAAGAGAATAAAAAGGATCCAGCAGACAGATCTGTCCCTCCGTCCTGTCTGACAGGTTACTGACGCCTGCTGCTGAACAACCTGCCGCCTGCTGACACACTGTGTTTGTTATTAACCCCACAGCGTCCTCCTTCATCACACTGAGGAAAGTGAAACAGATGTCTTCTCTTTGACTTCTGACTAATGCTGCGTCATCGAACGAGTCAGAAAAGTTTACTGTGAAATAATGTGATCAATTCAATTTTGGGGTTTTATTAGCAAACATGTTGACAGCGACTCTCTTCGTATGTATGGGAGAGTTTAGTGTCCATTAAGCTAATACACACGACAGACGCTCACACGGGCTCAACACTGGCTCTTAAAAGTGAAAATATAAAAGTACATATGACTTTGATGTTGGAGGTGCTTCACACGAATCATAAATGTTGATTTAATCTAGTTTGCAACCAGAAACACAGAATCGTAACGATGCTGTCGTCGCCATGTGCAGACATTGTAGGAAGTTCTTCCTTTAAATAGCTTTTTATGACTTAATATTTACTGTTATCAACATTTACTGTTCAGACACTAAACTCATTGGAAACACTGATTCAGAACTCTTGATTTAATGTCAAAGACAGAAACACACGAGAAGGTTCTCTGTGTAAATACAGGCCGCGCCTGACAGCGTGCACAGATCCTCGGACCGACGCATCAGGTGAGTTCGTTGGTGTCTGTGAGCCGCCGGCTGCCAGGAACACAAAGTCTCCGCAGGTGAGACAGCGGACAGTTTAGAGCCGAGCAGGAACTGTTACAACTAATGGAAACATGTTGTCTTCGGGGGACGACGAGACCTTTAAACTCAAACTGAGAGAGGGACAGGGAGGGGGACGTCAGAGGGGAGAGAGGGACGGGGACGTTCAGGGGGGAGAGGGACAGAGAGGGGGACGGGGAGGGGGACGTCAGAGGGGAGAGAGGGACGGGGACGTTCAGGGGGGAGAGGGACAGAGAGGGGGACGGGGACGTTCAGGGGGGATAGAGGGATGGGGAGGGGGACGTTCAGGGGGGGAGAGAGGGACGGGGAGGGAGACGTCAGGGGGGAGAGGGACAGAGAGGGGGACGGGGAGGGGGACGTTCAGGGGGGATAGAGGGATGGGGAGGGGGACGTCCAGGAGGGAGAGGGGGACGGGGAGGGGGATGTCAGGGGGGAGAGGGACAGAGAGGGGGACGGGGAGGGGGACGTTCAGAGGGGATAGAGGGACAGAGAGGGGGGACGGGGAGGGCGACGTTCAGGGGGGAGAGAGGGATGGGAGGGGGACGTCAGGGGGGAGAGGGACAGAGAGGGGGACGGGGAGGGGGATGTTCAGGGGGGAGAGAGGGATGGGGAGGGGGGACGTCCAGGGGGGAGAGGGACAGAGAGGGGGACGGGGAGGGCGACGTTCAGGGGGGGAGAGAGGGACGGGAGGGGGACGTCAGGGGGAGAGGGACAGAGAGGGGGACGGGGGAGGGGGATGTTCAGGGGGGATAGAGGGACGGGGAGGGGGACATTCAGGGGGGAGAGAGGGACAGAGAGGGGGACGTTCACGGGGATAGGAGGACAGTGAGGGGGACGTCAGGGGGGAGAGAGGGACGGGGAGGGGGACGTCCAGGGGGGAGTGAGGGACGGGGAGGGCGACGTTCAGGGGGGAGAGAGGGACAGAGAGGGGGACGTTCACGGGGATAGGAGGACAGTGAGTGGGACGTCAGGGGGGGAGAGAGGGACGGGGAGGTGGACGGTCAGGGGGGAGAGAGGGACGGGGAGGTGGACGGTCAGGGGGGAGAGAGGGACGGGGAGGTGGACGGTCAGGGGGGAGAGAGGGACGGTGAGGGGGACATTCAGGGGGGGAGAGAGGGACAGAGAGGGGGACGTTCACGGGGATAGGAGGACAGTGAGGGGGACGTCAGGGGGGAGAGAGGGACGGGGAGGGGGACGTCCAGGGGGGAGTGAGGGACGGGGAGGGCGACGTTCAGGGGGGGAGAGAGGGACAGAGAGGGGGACGTTCACGGGGATAGGAGGACAGTGAGGGGGACGTCAGGGGGGAGAGAGGGACGGGGAGGGGTACATACAGGGGGGAGAGAGGGACAGAGAGGGGGACGTTCACAGGGATAGGAGGACAGTGAGTGGGACGTCAGGGGGGAGAGAGGGACGGGGAGGTGGACGGTCAGGGGGAGGAGGAGGTGGACGGTCAGGGGGAGAGAGGGACGGTGAGGGGACGGTCAGGGGGGAGAGAAATAAACAAAATAAATTGAAACAAAACAAAAAGGTGATAACAGTATCTGGGTATTTTCAGGCGACGGACGAACACGGTCGCTGAAAGAACCTAGTTACGTTACTGAAGTTAAAATCAGTCAACGTTGATGCAATAACTCTTCTTGTCCAGAAACGCTTTTAAAACACAAATAAAGAAAAAGAACAAACACTCGACCCGGGAACAAACCCTGATTGATCCGATGTCGGGATTGATCCGATGGTCGCAGCTGAGACTTTTACTCAGGACGTGAACATCCGTCTCCCGATTGAAAGTCCGATGTTTGTTTGAACATCCGCTGACTTTAATTATTTGTAATAGTTTACGTAAAAAGTAACGTCTTTAAGTCATCACCTTGGATTTCAGGACATTGTGACGAACGTTTTATACCAAAGAAATCGATGAATTATCAAATGAATTGTTAGTTAATCGTTAATTGCATCACGATTTATATATTTTATTGTCAAACTTACAAAACGTACACAAGTAATTTGATAAAATAATCTTAACTAAGGTCGGCACCACGCTGCAGGAGAGACAGGACAGACAGACAGCGTGGTGTAACGCAGGCAGTCAGAGCGGTGGAGGTTTGATTTTGTCACCATCGTGTCCACAAGCGTCCGCTCTGTAAGATGCATGGCGTTACAGACCGTGCCGACTGCACACGAGCACTTCTTCATGTCGTGCACAGTTCACCGTTTGAATTCATAGTGCATGAGTGTCGAGCGTGTGCTCAGGAACTCTGCAGTATTTACTGATCTGCTGCTGGTCAGCTCAGGAGAACATCAGGGCTCTAAAACAAGCTGGCAGGTAGAGAGCCACGCAGGGCGCCAGACTGGAGGATAAACAGCAAAGCAAGCATTAAAGAAACAAAGCAGGCAGACGCGCAGGGAGACAGCTCCCCGTCTCCGGGCGTCTTCCGTCTCCTGGCAGCGTCTACGCTGGAAGCTAAAGCTCGATGCAGCTCTCAAAGTCCAACACACAACTCTGAGCTTTCAGGCACGAAATAAAATAGAGTTGAGATGCAGCCTGTGTACACACAGAGAGAGGGAGATAGGTGGAGTTCAGGAGGAGACAGACAAATGAAATGTGTTCTGACTTTTATTTCATATATTTGTTGGAAAGGTCATTGGGCTACGTTTGAAGTACGTTTAATGCAATAATATCTTTGAATAAACATCCATATTTGAAACCCAAATCCTACACAACTGACTCAGGATCAGCACGTACACACACACACACACACACACACACACACGCAAACAAGTTAGTGACCAGCTGGCCAGGACGAGGGACGAGGGAAGACGAAGCGACAGGTGAGTTTGTGCATCAGAGAAATGCTCCACACGTCAACAGAACTATATTTTATGATATTATAATATTTCTAGTCAGAAAATACCGTTTTAAGCAGCTTGGTAAAATAGCTGCTTGCACACTAAACATTTGTGGAGTCACTTTGTAGATGTTACAATTCATGTGGTTGGTGTTGCTGAAGAGTAGAAAGTAAGACAGGTGAGCAGATTATATGCAGGTAGACATGCAGGTAAATAAAGTGCAAGTCAGTCAGACAAAAGGACACTTTGCCAGGCGGTGAGACCGTTGTTAAGGCAGTGAGAGAGACAGACAGGCAGGCAGCCATGGCGGCTCCACATGTTAGCTGGAAGAGGCCATTTAATCATGTTTCAGCAGCAGTTGGTGGTGAGCGAGCAGCAGATGCCTCGCCATCCGACGGCGATTAATCCTCCCACCGGTCGTCAGTCCGCAGCCCGGAGCCTCGCTGCCATCAACACAGGCGGCGGGCGGCGGGAACACACGGACGAGGTGAAGGTGGGACGGAGGAGCGGGATGGCTGCTCCACCGGAGGGTGTCTCCCTCCGCTTCCCCCGCTGCTCGCCGGCCGTCTATCTCGTCCTCTCTGCAGCCGGCAGGAGGACCAGCTGGGTCCCTCTGTCTCCATAATGTCTCCTCCCTGTGTGTGTGTGTGTGTGTGGGTGTGTGTGTGTGTGTGTCCTGTTTACCCACGGCTGCTGCCATGTTGGGATCTGATGTATGTAATGAATCAGTAAACCTCAGTGTTTGCTGAGACTTTGTTACAGGAAGATGAGATTCTTGAAGCCGGCTTACTGTCAGGATTTTACGTCTAGTTTCATTTGTGGAAGTGAAACTTTGTGCAGAAGATTCAGTGAAAGTCTTGCTCGTTAGAGTCCAGCAGCTCTGTTTCCTCATGGCAGGAGGTAGACAGAAGAAGAAGAGGAAGAAGAAAGGAAAATGACAGAATCGTCGATAGATAATTCATCAAAGATAGTTTTGATCAGCTCCTTCGATGTAGAGATACGTGACTTCTCTGGTTTATAAGCTGAATATCTTTTGCCTTCAAACTCGGCTGAATAAACAAGTTCAATGCTGGAGGTGAGTTAATGATCCTGAGCCGAACCATGAGCACCCGTAACCATTGTCTGCAATTTCACGCAAACACTCACAAAACACGTCCATATGTTGTTTTTAATTTCCAAAAATATTTTTACTTAAGAAACTTTTATTACTTTACAAAAAAGTCTGTATATACAAACAAAACATGTCTTCACTCATCAGAAATATCGTCATGAATGGAAGTTTGATGGTGCTAAGCTAGCAGTTTATCCCGCTACCAGTCTTTGTGCTAAGCTAGGCTAAACTAGGTGCCGAGAAATAAATGTTTTTGTGCAAAGAGAGACGAAAAGATGACTTTTTTAATGCTATATATGGAATTCCTCCTACATGTAAGCAGCCTGACATAGTTTGTGTCTCTTCCTCCTCCTCCTCCTCCTCCTCCTCCTCCTCTCAGTGATATCTCTGTAAGGGCATGTTTGTGTTGTAGCTAACAGTTAGCATCCTGTGGCTCAGCTGGATGCTAACTGTGTCCTGGCTGTGTCCTCACATACTGTCAGTCAGGTGATGCATGTTCTGCACAGCGGCGATGTAATGAGATGTAGAACGAGCAAATGCATGGAGGCCTGCTACGCTGCTAAAACAAATATACACAGCCGATCATGTTGCAAGTCATTACGGCGGCAGCATCTGGAGGGTTGCAGAGGTGGTAATCTGTCAGCATACATATGTATGGCTGGATATTCATAATGTTTCAGTGGCGGAGAGAAGCAGCTGCTGTCTGACTGCTGCTGTTAATTCACCGCATGGATGCCAGAGAACAGACACTCTGCTCGCTCCGTCCAGGAGGTCAGAGTGGAGCATGCTGGGACATTTTGTATTGAGTTTTACGGCTGTGTTCACACCTCACCTGTACACTGGGGTGTAATGAACTCTTCAGTCGGGTTGATTTCGACCTGGCTGAGAAACACAGTTTATAGTTTCCCCACATAAAAAGTAAAATAAAAAAGCTGGTAGCACTTCTACTCTTCTCCCTCACTGAGAAATCTGGATCTGGCCCCGCCCACCGCTGCCCATGCTTTGTCGACCAAATCAAGACAGCGCCGTGACTGGTCAGAGAGATTCAGGCACACGTTTGGATGTTCGGACACAGATGGAGATAGTCGACTGGCAGACAAACTTTGCACAGATACAGTCAGTACAGTGAAGGCCAAGACATTTTAGGGACATAAGAAAATCACATTTTTGAGTGGAAGAGATCTTTAAACTTCTTATTTGAGGGATGACCACACACTGAAAGGGAGTAATTCAGCACCAGATCGACGGTCTGAAAGTGGTTTCACCTCGGGGGGCTTCATTTGTGTTTTTTAAAGACTCAATTACCCAGAGATCCCATTGGCTGTTAATCCCTGAAGCTCCATTCATTCAGTTCAGGATGAAGGAGCCGAGGATCAATACTGAACTATAGAAGCTCGGCTCATCTCATTCAATGTGCACAATGAGCACTTATCTCACTGTATGTGTGCGTGTGTGTTCACACTTAAATCATGCTCAGTCTTTATATATATTCACAAACAATCCAAAAAAAACCACCACAATCATGTTGATGAGCTGTAATAAAGACTAAGTGATCTGACATTTTATTTAAAGACCAAAGCGACACAAAAACAAGTTTGTTATGTGAATAGTTCTGAAGACTAAATGACAAAATAGTTATTTGGTCAGTGGCCTGCACAACAATCCACACAAGCGTTATCGAATATGGTTCCCCTGACTATTAATATAGTTGTTAAGAAGGAGCACTCAACTCAACCTCCTTTCAAAGTCAGACACTTTGAATTTGAACTTTTATGGCGCTTCAAAAACGTCACGCTTCCTTCTCCTTCGATACAAGAGATCACTTATCAGGAAAATGTAACAGGTTGTTTTAACGTTTGACCAAATGTCTAGTAACGTCTCTTTTCTGGTGATCAGGACGAACCATTGACCAGCCCGGCCCGACGGCCGGAGACATATTTGGACATTATCGAGGGCACGCCGGCTGCGTGCGGGTGGCTAAGGGAGGAGCCATCGTCCTCTCGACACATGTACGACCAGCTGAGAAGAGCCATTCTTCGATGCGACGAAGCGCTGGCTCCAGCCGGGCACCAACTCGGCAGAGGACGTCGTTGAGCAGTATGGCCCTCCACGGCCGATTGGCTCCAGTGCCACCACCCCATCGGCCGCAGCCGTCCTCGTGGAGGACCATCTTTCCATTCCCTGGCGGATCATGACCGAGGAAGCTCGACCGCTAAGCATCTCAGCAGAACATGCCAGCCCCAGCCCCACGGAGGAGGTTCAACCACCAACAGTACCCCGTTGTTTGTCTCTCTCTAAGATTCACCTTCACACCAGACCCTTCCACTGAGAGAGGAGCTGCAGGAGGAATACTGGAATAACTTCCACTTCAAGCAGCTGCTGAACCCAAACCCTGAACCAGAGTTTTACAAAGTGAAGTAACTTTCAGGGAACAGGGAGCGGCTGAGCGTCTGTGTTTCCTGCTTCACTCGGAGACTAAATGTCTTCCAGATTAGAGGAAGACCTCTGCTGTTCTGTCTGCCATGAAGTCTTTAAAGATCCTGTTCTCCTGTCATGCAGCCACAGCTTCTGTAAAGGCTGTCTGCAGAGCTGGTGGACGGGGAAACAAACACGTGAGTGTCCACTTTGTAAGAGAAGATCTTCAATGGAACCACCATTACACTTTGCTTTAAAGAACCAGTGTGAGAGTTTCTTACAGGAGAGAGATCAGAGAGCTTCAGAGGATCTCTGCAGTCTGCACGCTGAGAAACTCAAACTCTTCTGTCTGGACCATCAGCAGCCAGTGTGTGTCGTCTGCAGAGATTCAGAGAAACACAGCGACCACAGATTCAGACCCATCGATGAAGCTGCACGACAACACAAGAAGGAACTTCAGGAAACTCTGCAGCCCTTAAAGGAGAAGTTAGAGGCTTTAGAAGAAGTTAAAGTGAAGTCTGATCAAACAGCAGGACACATGAAGGTCCAGGCCCGACGCACAGAGACGCAGGTTAAGGAGCAGTTTAAGAAGCTGCACCAGTTTTTAGAAGAGGAAGAGGAGGCCAGGATGGCTGCTCTGAGGGAGGAAGAGGAGCAGAAGAGTGTGATGATGAAGGAGAAGATGGAGGCTCTGAGCAGAGAGATAGCAGCTCTTTCACACACAGTCAGAACCACAGAGGAGCAGCTGAGAGCTGAAGACAGTCTCATTCCTGCACAGCTACAGGACTGCAGTGCAGAGAGTCCAGCTGCAGCGCCCCCTGCTGGAGGCTCCACAGCTGCTCTCAGGAGCCTCTGATAGACCAGGCCAAACACCTGGGCAACCTCACCTTCAACATCTGGAACAAGATGAAGGAGATGGTCTCCTACTCTCCTCTGATTCTGGACCCAAACACTTCTGGTCTAGGACTCATCCTGTCTGAAGATCTGACCAGTGTGAGAACAGAACAGAGACAGCAGCTTCCTGATAATCCAGAGAGGCTTGAGAGTGACTGCTCTGTCCTGAGCTCTGAGGGCTTTAACTCAGGGACTCACAGCTGGGACGTCCAGGTTGGAGACAGTACAGACTGGGAACTGGGTTTGTTAGCAGAGTCCAGAGGAAGGGAGATTTACGATCTAGATTATGGAGAATAATATTCTATGGAGATGAATACTTTGCATTCTCCCCATCAGATCCAGACACTGATCTCTCAGTGCAGAAGAAGCTCCAGAGGATCAGAGTGAATCTGGACTGGAACAGAGGAAAGTTGTCGTTCTCTGATGCTGACACTAACACACACATACACACCTTCACACACACTTTCACTGACAGGATGTTTCCATTTATTAACACTTGGGAAGAACTCCCACTGAAGGTTTTACCAGTGAAGTTGTGTGTGACTGTAGAACAGCACAAATAGATGATTATTATGGTGAGAATGTCAATATCGCAGAAGATCCTTTAATGTAGGGGGGCACAGCTGTGATTAATATTTGTTTATTTGTGCAGCCCTCCCTGCACAGTATGTCTTCCAAACTCTTCTCAGATGGTTCTGTGTAAACACGCGTCAGGTTAACCTTTAAAGGTAAACTGGAGGATTTCAAACTGCTCCTTTAAATCAGGGGTCCTAAACTGAAAGAGGCGGAGCAGGGACCCCCGACTCCATGTGTACAAAGTTAAACTGCACATTAATCTGGGGTACAATAACACAACAAGCCTAAAGGGCCAAAACAAATCTTTTCATGGTGCCTACAATGTTATTATTGTTATTATTACATTATTATATTACAGTAATAATACTAACTAACAGTAACTAACTCTCTAACTAACATCATCAATGTTTTTAAGAATGGGGGTTTTTCTTTATTAATAATATGTTGGATTCAGGTCACTGTAATGTGTATTTTCACTGTTTTAATTCTTTAAAAAAAAGTGTTTGGATAAGAGGTGGTGTGTTTTTCTTTGATATAGAACATTCTGCAGGTGGAGTCATACAAGGGATAGTATTGATAGTATTGTTGTTGGAAACTCACGTCATGGCGATTGAGCCATGGGACTCAATTTCCCAGGATGCTTCACTTTCTCATAACAGCCCGTCACTGCCAGAGCCTCTGGAGTGAACGAGCTAGCACAAGCGGCTACGATGAAGTCTGCTAGCTCATTTTAAGAGCAACAAGAGCCACAATGTTTACGTTAGCATCGAGCTAACTGCAAGGAGAACAACGCAGCAACAACTTTAACTTCCGTCAATGAACTCGTAATGTTTAATGTGATGTTAGCGAGGGCTTTATTATTGCCTTACGTCTGTTTATAGTCAGGGGATTGAATAGCCGCACTGCTAAGTGATGTTAGCATTGCTACACACAGACACAAGGCCTTGCATGTGAAACTAACCCCTTTCTAACGGCACTATTATCCTGCACAGATCACATGCAACATATTATCCATCGGCTTTAAACTTCTTCTGATTCAAACACACGTGACCCTCAACGTTCCCGCCTCACACTCTTTGTTAAGAAACTCCAGCACATGGCGGCCATCTTTGATTCTGCTTTCCCTTTGTATGTTCTGTACTCACACACACAGACACACACACACACACACACACACACACACACACACAGTTTAGATATTTGATTTGATGTCTTACATTCATTTAGTAAATAAATGCTTTATGAAATATTCATGCTGGTTTGTTTATTGCTGTACAAGAGAGATTTCTGCCAAATATTTACTATCAAATAATTCCTGAATCCTTCAACCTTTACTAGCTATTGATATGCTAATTGTTTAATAGTTTATAGTTATTCATTTAATTATTAATTTATGAGATTACATGAACTATGGTTTTCCTTTGATACAAAGTCGACTATCTAAGATTCAAGAGTTCATTCTGACACCTTCTCTGTACAGTTGTGGACTCCGTATGATCGGCTTTATGCCTCATTCTTTTATTTTCAGATGTAGACCGGTTCCACAATATGGTGGAAAGCTTCCCTCGTGTCGTGGATCTGCTGCTGTTGTAGCAGAAACATGACACGTCCACATACTTCTGTCAAACAGAATGAAATATTCACCTTTAACCTTAAAGACTGGAATCATCTCAACAGGACAACATTGAGCCTTTATCTGCGTGTGTGTATGCGGCACTGCATCGTGTGTGTTTGTGTGTTGTGTGTTGTGTGTTTGAGCTGAGCCGGCACTCTGCAGCAGCATCCTCCTCCTGCAGCACATTCAGCAGCTAACCAGGTTACGCCTCAATCGGATTATCAATTTCGGGGCTAAGTTGAAATCTACAGATTGCGGGCAGGAGCGGGAGTGACGGGCTAAGCAGCGCGCTGTCAGGACAGATTGATGGCGCTGCTCATTCACAGCGACACAGGGCCCATTTATAAAGCAGTAATTGCTGCTGTGATATCGACACTCTTCCTGCTTCGACCTTAACCCCTGCCGCCCTCCTCCTCCAGCTCACATATCGGCTTCATCTTGTCCGAGAGCAGCATTTCGTGAATCAAGCTGCTTGTTTGCTCTGCACTGCTTTAAATGTCCACATTAACAACACATCTTCTGCATTATTGAGCTCAAAAAGACTAATTTTATTTCTAAGAAATAGCATAAATCTTCTGATTGGATGAAGATTGTTCCTAAAAACATAATTTTATATAACACCTTTCATACAAGAATTGCAGCACAAAGTGCTTCACAGCAAAGACATAGTACAAGATTAGACAGAGCATTTACAGCACAATAATCACAGTGTTTATGTAAATGAGAGTGAAGTAGCATTAAAAATAGTATGAAATAGCAGAATTAAAATAGTATATATATATATATGCTATAAATGTCTAAATGTTTACAATAAAATGCTGGATTATTGTTTTGTCTGTGTGGAGTCATAGCTTTCCTCAAATGTCCGACAACAGGAATTATTTATTCGATTTTCTTTCCCAGCAACCCAAACATGTTGGTTCTATGACTTCTTTATCTTCTCAAGCATCATTAACTGACATAGAGTCACTTTAGAAGAATGTACCTTTATGATTAAAAGATACATTTACAATCACATAATGTAAACATCGGGCCTCCTGTCCACACTGTCCACACTGTCCCTTTAAGAATGAGATTGGTATGACTCAATCGTCGCCTAAATGGTTGGTGCAGCGGAGAGGATGGAGGATGGGGGTTTGATTACCTAGCATGGGTAGGCTGTTGCTCTGAGCGACACACATTAAGTATTCTGACTCCACGGCGGCTCAGATCAGATGTGTTATGAGAGCAGGAGATGGGATGCTAATTTAAACCTGCAGAGGGGGGGGGGGGGGGGGGGGGGCTGAATGAATGAAAAGGTGAATTATATCCTGATAAAAAAACAAAAAACAAGCAGCTGCTCTGATTGTGGAGCTCTAATGCATTTATGCATTTATTTTTAAAGAAATTATTACCACCGGAAAAGCGTGGTGGGATTTGGCAACAGTGAGTGTTCAGATTATTTATCAATGCACATTATGAAAAAGGGGCTTAATGTGACGAAATAATATTTAGATTAAAATTTGAAAAAATGCACAAGCTCTTGGGAGTGATGAGAGTGTGAAGACAAACGTACACACACGTACACATGTATGCTACTGAGAGGGGAAGGTGTAACAAAAACAATCTGTAAACATCAAATTAAGTAAAAAACAAAGTCTCAACAAACATAAAAAATACGACAAAGTCTTTGTTTAAAATGTCTTCAGGAACACAGGAAGATGTCACATCTACCAAATACACATACAAGATGCTAGCCTCAGCTAGCTCGGTTGCTAACAGGACATTGATTTTGAAAGGACTCCTGTGCTACACCTTGTTTGGTAGTTTAAACTAAATATATAATAATATTAGAGATACCCTGATCGATCATACTAGGAGAGGGATCCCTCAGTCTCTCCCTGAGGTTTCTTCCATGTTTACCCCTTTAATTATGGAGTTTCTTTTAGGAAGTTTTTCCTTGTGCGATGTGAGGGTGTAAGGACAGAGGGTCTAAGGACAGAGGGTCTAAAGACAGAGGGTCTAAAGACAGAGGGTCTAAGGACAGAGGGTGTAAAGACAGAGGGTCTAATGACAGAGAGTCTAAGGACGGAGGGTGTAAGGACAGAGGGTCTAAGGACAGAGGGTCTAAAGACAGAGGGTCTAAAGACAGAGGGTCTAAGGACAGAGGGTGTAAAGACAGAGGGTCTAATGACAGAGAGTCTAAGGACGGAGGGTCTAAAGACAGAGGGTCTGAGGACAGAGGGTCTGAGGACAGAGGGTCTAAGGACAGAGGGTATAAAGACAGAGGGTCTAAGGACAGAGGGTCTAAAGACAGAGGGTCTAAAGACAGAGGGTCTAAGGACAGAGGGTGTAAAGACAGAGGGTCTAATGACAGAGAGTCTAAGGACGGAGGGTCTAAAGACAGAGGGTCTGAGGACAGAGGGTCTGAGGACAGAGGGTCTAAGGACAGAGGGTATAAAGACAGAGGGTCTAAGGACAGAGGGTGTAAAGACAGAGGGTATAAAGACAGAGGGTCTAAGGACAGAGGGTCTGAGAACAGAGGGTCTGAGGACAGAGGGTCTAAGGACAGAGGGTATAAAGACAGAGGGTCTGAGGACAGAGGGTCTAAGGACTGAGGGTCTAAGGACAGAGGGTCTAAGGACAGAGGGTATAAAGACAGAGGGTCTGAGGACAGAGGGTCTAAGGACTGAGGGTCTAAGGACAGAGGGTCTAAGGACAGAGGGTCTAAGGACAGAGGGTGTCGTATCCTGTACAGTCTGTAAACACTGAGACAAATGTATAATTTCTGATATTGGGCTGTATAAATACATTTGATTTGATTCGATTTGATTTACATTATTGTCAAAAGACACTGATTCATAAACAGTGTTTACGATGACGGCTCGTGTGATGCACATTGTGCAGAGTTACTTCGCCTCGCTGAGGAGGTGAAGTAACTAAATTGTATTAAATTTGGTGCAAAACTTTGCTGTTTTAAATACTGATGTGAGGAAGACGTCAGACAGCAACAAACATCTCCCAACACAGCTTCCAGCACCTCCATTCACCTCCCATTCAGTCTAATTTTGGGACAAAGAGGGGACGCTGGGGTGAATGTTGCACTACATCTGGTCCCCCTGCTGTAGTTTATAATCGCTCTTCTAATTCAGGGTTTCTCCCGTCTTCTGTCTCTTCTTCTTTCTTTCAGCTGTGCCTGTTGAGCTGGGCTGCCAGTTTTCATCCTCTTTCATTACTCCCTCCCATTATTCCCTAATTTCCTTCCCCTCGCTCTTCGGGCACCTTTTGCACAAAGCAATCAGCCAGCAGTTAATGGCCGGGACTATCCCGCTCTGAGTGTCTATTGTTTTTTTACTTCTTTGGTTTTTCTGAGGAAATGAAAGGAGACAAAAGCAGAAGCCGCTCTCGCCTCCTTCGCCCTCGTCCTCTCCATGATCGCTCAGAAATGAGTCTGTCGAGTGGACGCTTTGGTTGGAGTTGTTTTGCGGAGCTCGAGGAGTAATGAGTGTTTGTCTTCCTGGAGCGCTTTCTGCTCCTCTCACGGTTTGATTCACCCACTCCGCCACAAACGGGGAGCAGCAGGTGGTCAGCGGCACGACCCAGAGACGAGTGCAGGATACAGATAAATAAAAAGCAGATAAACATGAGACATTGTTTAAGGACGGGATAAATAAACAGAGACAAGCTGCTGATTGGCCCTCAGCTTTCAGCTTCAAGTTTAACCACCGTCCTAAACCGATATTCAAATCTAATGCTGGTAGTTACACAACACTGCAGGTAACCATGAAACACAAGACACAGAATGAATGCAAATAATGAGCATAATGCACAAAGAAAAGTTTCCTAACCTGACAAATGAGCCTGATAAGAGACTTATTTGCAGTATTATATTCAAATCAAATCAAATCATATCAAATGTATTTATATAGCCCAACATCACAAATTATACATTTGTCTCAGTGTTTACAGACTGTACAGGATACGACACCCTCTGTCCTTAGACCCTCTGTCCTTAGACCCTCTGTCCTTAGACCCTCTGTCCTCAGACCCTCTGTCCTTAGACCCTCTGTCCTTAGACCCTCTGTCCTCAGACCCTCTGTCCTCAGACCCTCTGTCCTTAGACCCTCTGTCCTCAGACCCTCTGTCCTCAGATCCCTCTGTCCTTAGACCCTCTGTCCTTAGACCCTCTGTCCTCAGACCCTCTGTCCTCAGACCCTCTGTCCTTAGACCCTCTGTCCTCAGACCCTCTGTCCTCAGATCCTCTGTCCTTAGACCCTCTGTCCTTAGACCCTCTGTCCTCAGACCCTCTGTCCTCAGACCCTCTGTCCTTAGACCCTCTGTCCTCAGACCCTCTGTCCTCAGACCCTCTGTCCTTAGACCCTCGCATCGCACAAGGAAAAACTTCCTAAAAGAAACCCCAAAATTAAATTAAATTAAATTAAAATAACTCAACGTTGACTTTTGCTTTCACTCGGGACATGAACAGGAGTCTTCTGAGTGACCCCCCCCACATCCTCCCTACACGGTGTATTTCTCACTCTTTATACTACGTCACCTGCTCCCGTCATAATAAATATGGCCACTAGAGGGTGCTGCACAGACCACCTGTTTCGCTGAGAACTTTAACGAGACGGAGAAACAAAATAATTTCAGTTTTGTTTTAGTGAAACTTTAGCTGCCAGTTACAACAATGACGAGGAGTGTCGTGAGTGGATGTTTCCACACTACTGACGCAGTGACACGTGTGTGACGTGTGTGAGGAGGAACGATTACACACGTGTCTTTAACACTTTTCCAACATCTGGCTGCAGCGTCTTTCATTGACACTCTGTGATCTGACGTCTCAGTGCACATGTGGCCGAGAGACAAACGTCTCTTCTTCTCTTTGAGTTGTGATCTTTGCGTCAGCTGCTCTGCGTCCTATGTTTTCCAACTCGGCTGGTTTTGACTTCACACTGTGGTTATTAATAACACCATTAGTCCTCCGCAGAAGCCCGTCACTTTTGACCTAATGATCCGGGCCCAGCCACTGTTAACCCCTGTTAACGAGTACGCTTTGTCTCCGTCATCATCTGAGGAGGAATTCGATCTGCGAAGCCGCCACTCGCCATTGCACCACGTTAACCTGCGAGGAATCTTCCACATCACACAGGATCTAATTGCCACAGGCATTTGTCATTATTATCTCCATCTTTTCACCTTCTTCTTGTGAAGCCCCCTCTCTCACACAGTCCCGTTCTAATCCTCAGTGTTATTGTCGGCACAGTTTCATTATCTTTGAGAGGCTCGGCGCTCACTGTGCTTTGATGAGTTTATGAACAGTGGCACCTCTAATCCGAGGGAAGATGCTCTCGAGAACGCAGTGATCAGCACACATCACAGCGCCGGCAGCCAGGGGACGCGCTGATGTAATTTTACATTTGTAATAATAATCTTGGAAGTCTTTAATGCGATTCAAAGACAGGCTTGTCAAAAATAATATTGTGGAGTTTATATGAGGTGAGGGAGTGTGTGCGGCTGCTGGAGAAACGTACATTCAGTTGATTAGAAGTGTGCTGGCGGTAATTGAGGGCTTTGTTGTTGCCTTGTCCACAAATGGATTTTTCATCCCAGTGAATGCAGCGGCATGTTCTCTGCAGTAAATGGTTGCCATAGGAGCTGTAATAAAACGTAATGCTGCATGACCCTCCGCTGGTCCCTCGCACATCTGAGAGCATGCATGCAGTTACACCTCCATTTACAATACATAGAACACACACATCTGAGTCTTTATCTTTCTTCCTCTGCAGCGTTGTACTTTTAAACGCCATAAATAGCCAAATCAAAACACTTGTCAACAAGCCCGGCGACAAGCCTCTCTCCTTTGACTCACCGCTTCCATCAATTCGTTCACTTTCCTGCCAAATAAACACTTTCCCCACAAATTGCCCTGCATAATCAAATGTGTCTGAGTGGAGTAATCAGAGGGGGCTCTGTGGCGGTCTGCAGGTCTTATCTGTGGATGTTCAGGGCTGTCTCATCTCTCCTCTGTTATTCTATGTGTGTACAGTGGAGCTGCTGAGGTCTCCCTCCTGTTTGCCATGTGCTGTTTTTGTTGCCATCTGTCCTCTTAACATTTCATGAGCGAGGCTGTTTCTGAAGGGCTGCGAGCAGAGAGAGGAATGGAGGCAGAGAGCTTGTTGAAATCTATAATTCACATCTTCACAATTTGTCCCAACGAGCTGCCGTAGCGTGTTCGCCCTCCTCCTGCTTCCTCTCACACTTACAGAACAAACGCTCTTTGAATGTCTCTTGTTGCTAATTCATCCCTCCGTGCTTTTCTTCTTGCTCCTTTTTGTGTCGTTGCAGGGTGCAGCTGCTCGCGCTGACTGTTGGTGGGCCGACTACAGTAATTAAGCACCAATTAGCCCACCTTCAGAGCTGTATTAACGAGGCTCGACAGCCCGCGGCTGGGCCAACAGGCTATAATCACCCAGCGGCCCTCAGCGGGATAATGGTACGGCCGCGAACTGCTACTTACCCACTCGAGCCAGCGCCACATCAGCTGCGTGACTTTCAGCAAGCTGTTGATCTTCTTACCTCCAGTCACACTGTTGGAGCGCTGACTCCTCAGTAAAGAAATGCTTTGATCCTCGTTCTGTGTTGTTTTGATGCTTTTCTTTATTTATTTTTACTTGCCGGCTTTAAAAGTGTTCGCTGGATGCTTTTGTGATGATGCAAGAGCAGCTTGTACCTTCCAGTGAACTGAGAGTATACCGTCTAATTAAAGTGTCCATGCTGAAAACATTTTGCTTTCCTCTTTAATCAACACATCTTCACTTAGAACAAGTCTGTAGACACTTTGGATTTAAAGTACACAATGAAATGTTAACAACGTTACATTAATGATCTAATAATCTGCCACCCGGTAGTTTAAGAAATGAGTTTTAAAATACTTTCTTCTCTTTTGCTCTTTGATTCATCAGAACGACTTTAACAATGAACACTTATGTTTTAATCAATTAGAAATGTGCCTGATATTTAAAGCCATTTTTTCTTTCTCACTCTTGTATCGTGTTGGAAGACAAGATACTTCAAAAGCTCCCAGAGTTTTTGAATAAAACAAACTTATCTGTCTTCTGCTCAATTTGTTTATCTGAAATTCAGGTCAGAATTTTGACTTCAAGTTAAGATTCTGAAAGATTAATGAGTATCTCTCTGTACAAGACGAACCCTCGTGACCTTTTCTCCGCTCTGACCCTCAGGATGAACATAACTTGGACCTCACACGGGAAGAAAAGTGCTGGATGCGTCTGGAAGCTGCCTGCAGGGCTTCACACTGCTTTGCAAGTTCCTCAACAAGTAATTTAAAGGATAATTTATCAGCTAACCCACTGGGTCGAAGTATTTGTGGATGAAACCTGTTGGTTCTGTGAGCCTCCTCAGGCGTTGTGACAGACTCAGAGTTGTCCTGGTGAAGTGTGCGAGGAGGTGGAGCCCGCGGCGGCGCTCAGCCGCCAAATTCTCCACCTGCTCCCGTCAGCAGGCGTAAAACAACAGCTCCACTGAAAGGAAGCAAAGAAGCTTTCATCCCCCGGGAGGCGCAGGTGACCGGGGTCCGCCCCTGACAGTCAGGCAGCGTCTGTTTATGGAAGCGTCGACCTCTGACCCCGCAGATTGCAGGCTTTCTGGGAGTGATTATTTGCCGACGGAGACATGCTTTTACATCCCCGCGCCCCCGTCAGCCGGGAGGACAGACAGTGTCTGACAGACAGGGTCGACCCCGGCCGCTGAAATGATGCGGTCCTGGAGAGATAATTGGCGAGCAGCGGGGTCATGTTTAAGGGAAACACACTTTGCAAATTTATCTGGGGGCAGCAGCAGTGTCGCGGTCAAACACTGTATTTAGAGCTTTCTTCTCTTCCTCGTCTCTCTGCCGCCGCCTGATACGCCAAAGCAGAACAAATCCCCCACGCTTTGATTATGACAGCACTCAGAAAATCCTCCACCAGACTGAAGATATTATTCTCTCCACGTTAAAGAGCATATGGTCAGCACTCCTATGTACACAGGAGGAATACAACATACCGCTCACTTCTTTAGTGTCTGAAGTTCAGCTCAAAGTTCACAGCGTCAGCAACACGACACATAACCTCAAACAAAGTGTCGAAGCTCATCGTGAATTGAGAAATTGAAACGACATCTGGTTTCTCATGATCCTTGTGAACACGAACACCTCGTGCTTTACTTCTGTAAATATGTTTGTTTTACATTCATGCACTTTAACGCGACTCCTCTCCCGTCCCGATCTAAAACTTTTGGATTTCTTCTGCACAGAAATATGCACAGACATCACCAGAAGTACGAGACCTGCCATGGAGGTAACACTTGTGTTTCAGTTACAAGCTTTTGCTTAACATAAGATATTTGTTGAGCCAGCTGGAGCACAGATCCTCTGTCCTCCTTCCTCACAGGCATGGATGGATTACTGTTCTTTGATCGTGTTCTTTGATTTCTCCAGCAATGTAACCTGCACACGGGCTCCGGGCCATGAAGGTGAACACACACTTGTGTCCCGGATAACGGATTACTTGACCCGCAGGCCACAGTTTGCAGGACTGCCTGTCAACACGGACAACATCGTCTCCCTCTCTGTTTGGTTTTGACTGAAAACAAACAGAAAATGAAAACAACAATTATTTCTTTAAATCTTATTTCCTTCTCGTTCTTGTTTTTCTCTATTTTGTATTTTATTTGTTGTAGTGACATGAAGAACCTTCACCAGCTTCATCCTTTTTTCTTCTTCTTCTTCTTCTTCTTCTTCTTCTTCTTCTTCTTCTTCAGTGATCCGGTGTATTTAAAGTTACCCAGTTCTCATGATTACCTCTGTGACCGAACAAAACGAGAGAAAAATATTTTCATCCTTTGAAGATATTGTGCTGAAGCTATGGAAATGTCCCTGTATACACCTGTAAATCCTTCCTGTTGACTCTTTACACCTGAACTACAACAACATCTCCCTCTGGGATACATACAGTATCTGTCTCTCAAGGACCACAAACACCAGAGCTTCTGAGAGTTCACAGATAACATTTCTGTTAGTCCAAGAGTTCTAAGAAGAAATGTCCTGATCTGAAATCTTTATTCTCATCAATCCAAATATCTTTCTGAGTTAACTGAGCAACATGATGTCATCCCTACCAGTCATATTTTATTTGTATCTTGACGCAGAAGGTTGACGTCTGGGTAACGTTATGAAAGGTTTCTGGCCCACTACGTATTTGGGAGCAATGGTGCGGTGGCGGTTGACAGCTGTGACGTACCGGTCCGTCGAGCGGAGGAGAATAGCTCTAGCCTGGGTCCAGGTTCGACGGCAGCGGTTAATGAAAGCCTGGACGGAAGGACAGGAGACCTCTTTCTCCAATGCGGGGAACAGTGGCGGTTGGAACCCGTAGGCACACTGAAATGGGGACAGTCCAGTGGCTGAGCTGACTAGGGTATTTTGGGCATACTCCACCCACAGTCTGTCTCTCCGGGTCCGGAACTTGCAAGATGGGAGCAGAGGTGAAATGGGACCTGAGGTTCTGGAAAGCCCAATCAGCCAAGGGAGACCACTGAAACAGCACCTTTGAAGAGGTGAGGGACGTGAGTGGGGTAGCCACCGTGCTGTAGCCGCGGATGAACCTTCGGTAAAAGTTTGTGAACCCCAGAAACCGCTGTAACTGCTTACGGGAGTCAGGAACCAGCCAGGAGGTGACCGCGGAGACTTTGGCAGGGTCTGAATGCTCCCCCGTCCCACAAAGTATCCCAGAAACGAGACAGAGGTGGTATGGAACTCACATTTCTCGGTCTTTACAAACAACGAGTTCTCAAGCAGGCGTTGAAGGACGGCTTGGACATGATGCACATGTTCCCCCTTGGTACGGGAGTAGATCAAGATGTCGTCTAGGTATACGAACACCTGCTTGGTCAACATGTCTCTAAGAACATAATTTACCAATGCCTGGAATACCACTGGGGCGTTTGTGAGGCCGAACGGCATCACCAGGTATTCATAATGTCCAGAGGCGTTGTTAAAAGCCAGCTTGCACTCGTCTCCCTCCCGGATCCGAACTAAGGGTAGGAATTGCGAAGGTCCAACTTCGTAAAGATGGTAGCCCCCTGCAATAACTCAAAAGCGGAGGAGATGAGGGGAAGAGGATATTGTTTCTTTACCGTGATGTCATTGTGGCCCCTGTAATCAATACATGGGCTCAGAGTCTTGTCCTTCTTTTCCACAAAGAATAATCCCGCCCCTGCTGGTACGGATAATCCCGGCAGGAAATCAGTCCGGGGGTAATCGCTAGAAAGTCTGACATGAGTAGAGAACAATCTGGCACTGAGTGAGTGACTGGGAGAGGCTTAAATAAAGGCATGATTAATTGGCAGCAGCCTGAGCCCAAGGTGAGGTGATGAGGTGGAAGTGGCTGGCTAGTGAGGTGAGAAGGAGGCGGGGTGTGGAAAAGTATCGGGCTGAGGTAGGAAGTACTGGAGCAGACTGTGACATAAGGTTTATTTGACTCGTCCTCAAGTGGACTTTCCCGCTCTTTATAAACATCCATTGCTCTGAGCGTCTCATATTGACGCGGATGTTTTAACATTGGAGTTAGTTGAAGCCTGGTGCGTCTCAGAACACTTCCCAAGCCTCGGTATCTGACGCCCTGAGAGTGAGACGGTGTTTGTTATTGTCTCATAATACGTCCTCGCTCACAGTGTTCACAGTTGATGTTGCGGTGAGACTTTCACATTTTGCTCTGTTATCTGTTATCATCTCGTTAAACTTTAAACTAATTCCAATCGTGCAGGTAAAAGTAATCCCATGAAGGGCAGGAACATTTGAAAAATAAACAAGTTGAGAAACATCCACTCTAGATGTGTCCTGAAAACCTTAAAATCTGCAGCTCCTGTTCTGGCTGCTGCTGCTGCTGCCTGTAAAATATCTTATCTCACCATTTCCATTCACACTCAGTGGTTTCCATTGAAGTAGGGAATCCATTCCCATACTGTGGTATTGTGTCATTGTGCTAGATGAATATAAATTGCATCAATTTCCAGTGATAAATGCAGAGACATTGTGCTGTGGATGCAGCATTAGTGAATAATTGGGAGGAAATGTCAGGGACACATTACAATATGCAGCAGTATTCTAATGTGTTTATGTCTTGGTATTCTGTTAGAGGCTGGATGCTGTGATACAGGAAAACACACAATATCATGACATGGACACTTTCTGCTGCAGTCTGGGAAGCTTTTCCGCTCCTGACGGACATCATTATGCTGCAGCAGAGATGATTGACAGCTCTCTTCTTCACTCACACATCTACATACTCTCTTCCTGCACCTGATTGGACAAACACTCCAGACTGTAATTGGAGTTTTGAAACAGGTTGTTGTAGAAAGAAAACCCTATGATGGTCTGGAAACGGTTTCTTAAGCTGTAGAGACGTCTTGTTTTAAAACTCTGTGTAGGTTAGAATCAGCTAATTGTTTATGCATTTGACTGGATCCATTTAAATTGTTAATTTAAGACTTAATACAACTGGAGACGGTTTAGAAAGTATACGACACACTGAGTCATTTTCCTGTTTCTGTGCCACCAACACGTCTCTTTGAGTCTATTAACTCTATGGGAGGAGTGGACGTGCGCACAGATTATGACCGGTTCTTTCGCCCCACGGTCACCAGGTAATATCGGACCCGTTCTCCACAAGCCTCTGAACGTTCTGACACCAAAATTGGTGTGTCCATTTTTCAGACGGACACATCAGGAGAAAATTAACTTTGTCTGAGACTTATTTGTCTTTTATTATCAGGTGAGCTGGTAGGTGGGGACGAGTAACACACACACACACACACACATGCACACCAAGAGACAAACTGGGGACATAGAAGACAAGGAAATACTATGCACAAAAACCCAAGAATACTGTCCTCATGTGTCTCTCAGCCCATTGAGTCTGTGCCACACACACACACACACACACACACACACACACACACACACACACACACACACACACACACACACACACACACACACACACACACTACTTGTTGGGAGACAGTGTTGAATTCAATGTTTCATCTTTAATCAGAAACCCTGGTTCTCCGTGTGAAGCAGTTCTTACATCACACACTGTATGGAGCTCCACAGGTTATTCTACACCCCTCTTGAATTATTATTATTTTTACATCTGTGTGGGAGTACAAAGTGATAACCCTTAATCATGGCATTACAATTAACACAGTGAGAAGTGGAACAATGTCCCTGCTGGGAGGGAGGTTGAGAAGTGTTCAGGCTTTACATCAAATCTGCTTTACCAGCCTGCAGGTCATCAACAGTTTACACTGGGAGGCTCTGACTTCTCCTTTAAATGGATACTATTTTCTAAATATTTTATCCAAGGCAAAGGCCTTAAACCTCGTATGTCTATGTTGACCTGAAAAGATCTTGACTGGCCACGTGTGTCTTGTCTCTCAGGAGCAAAAGTATTGTGATAATATGTCATTACTACCATAACAACTTTTGGTTGGATTGTTAACAAACTGTGTGACTTGTTGGTTTCTTTAAACCATAGGTCTTCAACACAGGGGTCCACGACCCCTAGGGGGTCTGCCGAGGTACTGCAGGGGGGTCGTGAACTTGTTTGTAGATAAAGCAAATTTTATAAAAATTAATTTTTCTTTTTTGCTTTGCGCATTCACATTCTTCGCACCCGACACACACACCTACAGTCAGAGACAGAGCGGAGGAAAGGAGAGGGGTGAACTAAAATAAATCCCCCCCCTCCGTCCCCCGCCGCACGGACCTCTTCATGCCTCTTCTATACAATATATACAGTAGGGTAGGGGTATTCAACTAAAATGTAAAGAGGTCCAGTTAGAGAACATGTCCTCTGGATGAGGTCCGTGCGACGCGGGGGATTTTTTAGTTCTCTCCTCTCTTTTCCTCTGCTCTGTTTCTGACTGTAGGTGTCAGCATCTCGGGTGCGAAGCCCCGCCCTTCGCGAAACACAGTGGAGTGAAGCTGCGGCGGTTAAAATGGAAGCGCTCCGTCAAAATTGAAAACCTCTTAATAATTTATTGATTATAGGTCCGGGTCTGTATAGGTCGGCGTCTGGGTACGGACTCAGTAGGGGGTCCCTGCTCCACTCTACACCAGTTTAGGGGTCCTTGGCCTGAACAACGTTGAAGACCCCTGCTTTAAACAATGACTTTGTTCTTTCTCTTACCTGAACCAAGAAGTGTGTTAACTCAACAAATCCTTAACCCTACAGGCTGCAGATCAGGAAACAACCATATGAAATGTTTTTGTTGTAGTTATGTAACAGTTTCTGCCCTGACAAGTTTTATTTGATTTGTTTAGATTAGAAGGATTTACTGCATCCTATTTGGTTTGCAGACTTTGAGATCTCAACATGATAATAAGTGTTGGGTACGGTTTCAGGCAGCTGTGCAGGTCATCCTACAGAAATACAAACTCTTAAATCGACATATTTCTTCATATAAACCTGAAAAACACAAAGTGAATTGCTTCTCGTAACCTCCACCACAGCTTCTGTGTTGACTATCACGACACACTATGCATGCGTATTATGAAGCACAGATCAAGCTGCTGTATTTTAGTGCTTTGGTTCTTTGAGGTACAAACTGCATTTCAGTGCCGCCTCTTTTCGTCATAAAGCCAGCGGTTGCAGGACAATAACTGATATAGCCTTTGGCGATTGGACTTTGTATCCACCGTGGTCCAGGTCTGTCTGTATTGTTAACAAGACGGAGGTTGAGCCGAGGTTTCTGCTCCAACTAACTTCTGACTCCAAGCTGTCCGCGCTGCACTTAAAACCATTAACACAATTTATATCAAGCATCCACCATCAGGCCAATCACCCCCCCTCCCCCCTTCCCCCCATCCCTCCCTGCCTCCACAGATAATCTAATTGAGGCCGTGGCTGTGGGCAGAGGATCGTTACCGCTCGGATGCTTCTGAACGCAGAGAAATCAGAGCTTCATTAGAATAAGATGGATTGACATTACTGAGGAAAAAAATTAAATAAATGAACAAATTAAAGAAAGAGGAGGGAGCCTCGGGGTGGCTGTGGTGGTGGGTGGTGGTTTGTGTGGAACAAATCATCTTTGATTGGGTGGAGGTCAGTGAACTGTTGGAGAGTGTTGGCCAACATCCCTCTACTCTTCAATCTGTCCGACTGAAAGAGACAGGCCTTCATGTTATAGTGGGGGGGGGGGGGGGAGTAGGTGGTCCATTAATTGCAGGGTTGGTGGTTCCATCCCCAGCTGCTCCTGTCCACATGTTGACGTGTCCTAGAGCAAGACACTGCACCCCCCTAGCAGCTCCACATGGATTATAATGAAATGCTATATGAATGCAACCCATTTATCATGGGTGGGTGGAAGAGGGGGAGTGAGGGGGGTCATGCATGAAATGAACCAAATGGAAGAGAAGAGATCTGTGAGCCTCTCATTAAAATAAAAGTGCTCATTAAAGCTAATAGCCAATTTATGGAATCTGGAGAATCTATCCGGCTCCCTTCCCGCAGTCGATCTCACGACCTGTCAATCACAACAAACCCCGAACACCTCACCCCCCGAAACTGAGCCGCACATTTCTTCTTCTTCTTCTTCTTCTTCTTCTTCTTCTTCTTCTTCTTCTTCTTCTTCTTCTTCTTCTTCTTCTTCTTCTTCTTCTTCTTCTTCTTCTTGCCAGCAACCTGCAAAGTCTTATAATGTATTTTATTTAGAAAATCAAGGTGTAAGACTATTAGGGTTTAGGTCGCTAATCTGTCGATTGTTTTCTTGATTAATCAATTTATCTTTAAAATGTCAGAAGTGGTTAAAAATGTCAAACAGTTGCAAGCGACCAAATTATTTATTGTCGCATAAGACAAAGAAAGCAACAAATGTTAGGACTGTTTGGCTATTTTGCTTGAATAATCACTTCAATTATTTAATGAATTATTGAAATAGTTATTTCTGACTTTAATGAAGCATCTGTCTTAACAGCTGGTTTTGTCTCATTTTAAACCTTCCAGAACAAACAAAGGGATAAGCCAGAGATGATTCTGTCTGTATCACAGCACGAGACTCATAAAGGCTGATTGTATAGAAGTCTATGAGAAAATGTTTCTACTCCTCTGTAACATTCCAGCAGGAGACTCCTCTGTAACATCCAGCAGGAGACTCCTCTGTAACATCCAGCAGGAGACGCCTCTGTAACATCCTAGCAGGAGGAGACTCCTCTGTAACATCCAGCAGGAGGAGACTCCTCTGTAACATCCAACAGGAGGAGACTCCTCTGTAACATCCAGCAGCAGGAGACTCCTCTGTAACATCCAGCAGGAGGAGACTCCTCTGTAACATCCAGCAGGATACTCCTCTGTAACATCCAGCAGGAGGAGACTCCTCTGTAACATCCAGCAGGAGGAGACTCATCTGTAACATCCAGCAGGAGGAGACTCATCTGTAACATCCAGCAGGAGGAGACTCCTCTGTAACATCCAGCAGGAGACTCCTCTGTAACATCCAGCAGGAGACGCCTCTGTAACATCCAGCAGGAGGAGACTCCTCTGTAACATCCAGCAGGAGGAGACTCCTCTGTAACATCCAACAGGAGGAGACTCCTCTGTAACATCCAGCAGGAGGAGACTCCTCTGTAACATCCAACAGGAGGAGACTCCTCTGTAACATCCAACAGGAGGAGACTCCTCTGTAACATCCAGCAGGAGACTCCTCTGTAACATCCAGCAGGAGGAGACTCCTCTGTAACATCCAGCAGGAGGAGACTCATCTGTAACATCCAGCAGGAGGAGACTCATCTGTAACATCCAGCAGGAGGAGACTCCTCTGTAACATCCAGCAGGAGACTCCTCTGTAACATCCAGCAGGAGACGCCTCTGTAACATCCAGCAGGAGGAGACTCCTCTGTAACATCCAGCAGGAGGAGACTCCTCTGTAACATCCAACAGGAGGAGACTCCTCTGTAACATCCAGCAGCAGGAGACTCCTCTGTAACATCCAGCAGGAGGAGACTCCTCTGTAACATCCAGCAGCAGGAGACTCCTCCGTAACATCCAGCAGGAGGAGACTCCTCTGTAACATCCAGCAGGATACTCCTCTGTAACATCCAGCAGGAGGAGACTCCTCTGTAACATCCAGCAGGATACTCCTCTGTAACATCCAGCAGGAGGAGACGCCTCTGTAACATCCAGCAGGAGGAGACTCATCTGTAACATCCAGCAGGAGGAGACTCATCTGTAACATCCAGCAGGAGGAGACTCCTCTGTAACATCCAGCAGGAGACTCCTCTGTAACATCCAGCAGGAGGAGACTCCTCTGTAACATCCAGCAGGAGGAGACTCGTCTGTAACATCCAGCAGGAGGAGACTCCTCTGTAACATCCAACAGGAGACTCCTCTGTAACATCCAGCAGGAGGAGACTCCTCTGTAACATCCAGCAGGAGGAGACTCCTCTGTAACATCCAGCAGGAGGAGACTCCTCTGTAACATCCAGCAGGAGACTCCTCTGTAACCTCTGTAACATCCAGCAGGAGACTCCTCTGTAACCTCTGTAACATCCAGCAGGAGGAGACTCCTCTGTAACATCCAGCAGGAGACTCCTCTGTAACATCCAGCAAGAGACTCCTCTGTAACATCCAGCAGGAGACTCCTCTGTAACATCCAGCAGCAGGAGACTCCTCTGTAACATCCAGCAGGAGGAGACTCCTCTGTAACATCCAGCAGGAGGAGACTCATCTGTAACATCCAGCAGCAGGAGACTCCTCTGTAACATCCAGCAGGAGGAGACTCCTCTGTAACATCCAGCAGGAGACTCTTCTGTAACATCCAGCAGGAGGAGACTCCTCTGTAACATCCAGCAGGAGACTCCTCTGTAACATCCAGCAGGAGACTCCTCTGTAACATCCGTAACATCCAGCAGGAGACTCCTCTGTAACATCCAGCAGGAGGAGACTCCTCTGTAACATCCAGCAGCAGGAGACTCTTCTGTAACATCCAGCAGCAGGAGACTCCTCTGTAACATCCAGCAGGAGACTCTTCTGTAACATCCAGCAGGAGGAGACTCCTCTGGTTGTATAGAAGTCTATGAGAAAATGTTTCTACTTCTCTCTTGAGTTATTTCCTCAGTAACATTTTCCTGATGAGTTTATGTCTCAATCTGTAGTTTCAAGTCTACTTCAACATGATGTTCATTTAGTAATTTATGGAAACATTTAAAATAGAGGATAAAGCAGCGTCTCTTTAGGGCGGGGCTACCTGTGATTGACAGGTTGCCTCCACGGTGTTGTCCGTTCTGCGTTCTGTCCCTTCTTTTGACTTAGGACTTTATTCACAGTTTGTTTTCACTTCATCAAAGTTAATTATAACATTTTGGTCGTCTATAAACGTCTTGTTCTGCTCCACCCTCTCGTGTCACTTCTGGGCCCTAAAAAACAAGATGGCGACGACCAAAGAGCCAAATTCAAAACTCTAGTCCACAAACTGATACGTGAGGTCACGTTGACTTTATCCACTACTAATATACCGTTCATGATCTCACCTCAACGTCTGTTTACTGTTCTTCAGTTCAAATATCAAGTTGTTCCTCTGCTGATGAAGATCATGTGATATGAGCAAAACTGCCTTTTCCAAAAGAAACATAAAAAGTTAACACTGGAAGGTAAAATGTTTATATGCCGGTCTTTCTTTACCTCCCAGCAACTCCACCAGCCGACATCCAAACCTCCAGGAGGCGGAGAGGGAACTCCAGCATCCACTGCAGTCATTCACTTTAGCAGAGTTCCTCCAGGCAAATGATCTGCTCAAAGACACACACACACACACACACACACACACACACACACACGCTCTTGAGGCAGAGGCAGAATATCAGCGTGTGAAACAAACCTTGGATCAGTTTAGCTTTCAGCGAACACAAGCCGGCAGCTGGTTGTGAACAATAGTCAAGCTCGTGTCATCGAGGTCGACCTGCAGGAACAAACCGGGGGACACATCTCCACCGGCGCCACCACCGCCACCGCCGCCGCCGCCACGCCACCGCCACCGCCACCGCCACACATCAATTTACAACGCAAGGTCAAACCTGCCTTTAATTCAAAGTTAGATTTTGAAAAAACAACCTAACTTCACTCAGCAGAACAGAACACCTGCACAAAGTCGCTGGAGCTTCCTCCTTTATTTTACTGGATTATTACGGTTGGTGCTGTGCATATTAATGATACTCATTAATATGGGATAGTTTATTTTTATTACTTTATTACACACACACACACACACACACACACACACACACACACACACACACACGTAAAGGACCATAATAACTACACCATTTAAACCCCCGACATATTAGAAGAAAGGAGAAAAACAATATAAAATTGAAAGAATAAGCACAATATTGTACTTTTATTATAAAATATGTTTATAAATTATGTTTCTAAAATATGTATCTGGTCTTTAGTCTTTTAGTTTATTGTGACATCTTCTCCTTTCCTGGATTTAAAGATGGCGTCTGCTCTCAGTCTCCAGTGAGAGATGTAGTTTATTGGAGCTCTTGTGCTGGAAATATGAACAGCATGCTGGGAGACAAGTCAGCAAAATCTCATTCACACACACAAACACACACACACACACACACACACACACGTACAGCCCTGCGGGCCTAATGGGCTTGGAGCTAAATTAACATGTGTGTTTTGGGATCTTAATTACTGGTCGGCGTGTGAGAACGTGCGATTTATAACGAGCTCCCGGCAGCTCCGCTTACCTTGGTGAGCTTTCACTAAATTGGGCGATTACTCACTCGGGCGGGTAAACATGACACACAATAATTGGCGCTTGCAGATTTCACTTATTAGTATGATGTATCGATCCGTCTGGCCACCACTCGCCTCTATAACCAGTGTTTCCTGTGTGTTATCGGTGGTAAAGGTCAGAGCGAGAGGGAGGCTGGATGTTGCAGGTCGAGTCGCATTTTTATTAGTTACACACAGTTTACACAAAGGTTACTGATTAAAATCAACACGTAATCCATCTTGAATTGTATATGTTTGTTATCTCAGGAAATCTTGTTAACCTGATTCTTTCTTTCTTTCTTTCTTTCTTTCTTCTTTCTTTCTTTCTTTCTTCTTCTTTCTTTCTTTCTTTCCGACATGAATCACATTTATACGCCTTTTACATTCTTACTTCTAGAAGCAAAACCACAGGTGGAACTAATCACACAAATGAAAGCTCTGCTCCAGCAATTAATAATGTTTCTGATTACACCTGTGTTAGATGAGTCATAATGTCGGCTGTTTATAGTTTTACTCCAGAGGCAGGATTTGGGGTTATTGAGGTGACTTCAGGCTATCTTATAATATATAATAACATATCATGAGAGAGGATTTTAATCCATGTTACTGCAAGAATGTAAACCTGCACAAACTAGTTTTCATTTCACATGACAAGTGTATTTAAGGTGGTTCCTCGCCTGTTCATTCCTATACAACTGCATTGTCAATCGCGTTTTCAGGGAAACTCATTTTCTTACGTATATTGTCGATGTATAACAAAATTCTTTTTATCAAAGTCGGCAGAACGAGCAGGTCGGGCTAGATGTAGACGGCTGCTCATTTAATCCAAACCCTCAGCTGTTATAACCTAAACAACTTGTTTTGTTTTTGTTTAAACTGAATCCGCAACATTTATCACATGTTTAAAGATGCGACCGTTAATTAAGATGCAGTTCAGTTTTAGGGAAACTACTCGTGTAACAGTGTAACTCGTTCAAAGACGCAGGTTTAGCTAGCTAGCATGGTGTAAAGCCACATTCAAAGGATTTAACTTCACACATGAACTCCAGTTGTCTCTTCTCTTCAGAGGAGGGACAGGACGATCTCCAGCTGATGGATGGCACTTCCTGCTCGCTGTTATGACAGGTAGACGGATCTTCCTGCTACACCTGATCACCGCAAACCATCACAGAGGAGGAAGCTGCTTTTCTTTCCCCCTCTGCTTGTCTTCAGCTGCGGGAGATGGATGAAGCGGAGGCCAGGCAGCGGTGGCGAGAGTCGGGACAGGTGGCAGCTTCGATTAAATGTGAAATGATGAAGAGGGGGGGCCGTGCTGTAGCAGCAGGGACGGCTCACCCCCGTCGCCCCGCAGCCTCCCCAGAAACGCCACGAGGACCGCCGGACAGGCTGATTCATGACCGGGCTGGCAGGAGGCTCTCAAAACAATTTAAGGATAAAGTATCGTCATTTTTAAAGCCCGTTGCTCCGCTCTGCTCGTTTAACGTCTGACATCACATTTTTTTCTCCGCTCTTCTTCTGTGGTTAAGGACTTCCTGCATCTCTTGACCATCACTTTGTCACAGCAGAGAGTGGATCAGGTGGATCAGCACTGTGAGCTCAGGAGGTTACAGGCTTTGTTGAGTGAGAATTAAAACTGTTATTTAACAAAAGCACTCATCATGGCTGATGGCAGTATCTATTATTTTCAGGGATGTTCCTGAATCCAAACACAAAGAAAACATTAATAGTTCCCAGAGGAAGAATCCTACAGACTTTGATGATCCTCTGATTTCTCATCTAGCGCCACCATCAGGTGAATACTCAACTAACATCTGTGTCTCGTGTCAAAGTTCAATGTTGTGTTTTCTTTGGTCTCTTTATAATAATGTCATCCAACTTCCTCCTTTGCCTTCGACGTATTTCCTGTCGCAGGTAGAGGGCGCTGTCACTTTGACAAACATAAGTTGTTTTAGCCATTTGCTAAAACAGCTGATGTTCAGATTCATATGCTGTGCTATCATGTGCTATCAAAATAAAGGGACATTTTGATACCAACTCGGAAAATTCACGTGAAAGTCAGAACTACTCAAAAACAATGGTGTTACACAAATTAACGTGTTATTACGAAGACATATGATGGACAAAAGTAAATAAAGTTTTTGTTAATTCAAGTAATGCATATCAATCAAGTTTTGTAATATTATTTCACGTTTTTACCTGTTAGCTGCGTTAGCTAATGTACCCTGATAACAAGTCACGTAAAGCAATATTTTAGTGGTTTTAACTCTGAGCAATAAAATACAACTCATCTTCTTTGTAGCGTCCATGTTGTTTCCACACTACGACTTGCTGTGGGTGGATTCTTACTCCTTAATCCACAGAAAGGCATCCGAACATAAATAAAGCAAATAGAAACTTCTGTTGCGGACGATCAGATACTCGGATGCAGGATCCGCTTCATTCTGCTTTAAACGAGGACACAACTTCTTAATAAGTAAAAGTTCAAAAAGGAGGGAAGTTTAATTTGATAATTTGATGACATGAGGCATCTTCATTAGTTCATGCTTTATTCCATGGAGCCCATTAGTGACTTCAAACAGGAATGCGTGTGTGTGAGTGTTTCGCACAACAAAGGATGTGGTGTGTTTAGCACGTAATGGGCCTCGCCAGCTTACCATTTTAATGAGAATAAAAGGAAAATAGCCATTCAAGTATCAGACAGTGATGAAGCAATGATTCCTTTTTATCATGTTTTATCTGGTTGCAACAGAGATGAAAACGTTTGCTGCACCAACAATGTTGTAATTCAAGTAAAAATATTTTTGAGATTGAAATAAAATTTGAAAACAGAACGTAAACTTGATTAAAAACCTTTAATTTAAAATACAAAAACTTGGTGAGAAATAATTTCACAGATAACATTAAAGTTAAGGAAACGTGGTTTTGGTAAAAAGACATCGTTACTTAGAGGGTTACCTGCGCTGCCTCTAGTGGCCGCTGAAGTTATGATGGGAGGAAAGGAGGAAGTCAGGTGACTAAAGTCTACGCAGTGAAGATTTCACTCTTTTTGTTTAGATGACACACACAAACACACAGAACGTAGTTTAATCAGTGATTATTACCTTTTTTCATTTAGATTTTAAAGCTGATGCGTCCACATTATAAACAACACGTCATCCTGACACTTTTCTGCTTTATTTATATATTAATCTTAAACATGGACTGATATTTTCTGTGGAAAACCAACACACTTCCGTCTTGTTAACAGAGTTAACGGACTTGTTCTATGAAATGCACTTGTTGCTATGAATATAAAGGATGGCTCTGCTCAAGTGTCCCAGAACTTTGTCGAGCGTCACACTCACGATATTAAATAATGAGCTAAACAGAGTGAATCTCAAACACCAGAAACTATAACACCTTCAGCAGCTTTTATCAGCCACTGGAGATGTTACTGTGTCTGCATTAACGTAATTTAAACAGTGCATCTGTCAGGACTGCGTGCCGCAGTTACTGTTAATGCTGATGCTGCAGCTCGGAGACGCACATGGCACACGCAGAGTTAAAGGAAAGTCACAGGACGTATTGTAGTTGGATGTCATGGAGCTGCGTGCACACGGAGATACGGCACATAAATGCACGAAAAACATCAATACACAAAACAAATATTCAAATTCTGCAATAACGGGAATTATTGTGAAATCAAATCAAGTGTATTTATTTATAAAGTAAAATCACAAATTACACATTTATCTGTTTGCTTTACAGACTGTACAGAATACGACCCCCTCTGTCCTCAGACCCTCACGATCCCTCTCATCATGTGACAGAGATGATGATCGTGTATAAAACACACTAAATACACAATAATATACTAAAAATGTTTTATGAAATGAGCTACATACAACCGGCCGACACAGCTGTCTTTAAAAGTGACTGTTTGTATCTGAGGCTCATAAGGGCTGACTGCTTCCTAACACACACACACACACACACACACACACACACACACACACACACACACACACACACACACACACACACACACATAGGTCCTCGGATGAAGAGGTGTATCTGTGTTGAGCCTCAGACTGACACTCACTGCATATTTGCAGCATCTTCACATCCATAATATACAAACATGGACAAAGTATCTACAATCTTATATAATGAAACTCGGTGTTCACATGAGCAGCTCGTGTGTGTGTGAATTAACCATAAATTGGGCGGTTGCAGGCTGGGGAATGTCTCCATCATGAATATAAAAGCGTAAGAGGAGGTGAGATAACGAGCCGCCGTCGTGGCGAGAGTTTGAGCGGCTATATGAAGCCTCGACCCCCCACCTCCTCCTCCAACCTCCACCCTTTACTGCTGCCCCGCACCCGCCGAGGGGCCGGAGGAGGAGATGGCTTTCAAAAAAGCTCCTTCATGTGAGCAAGCTCACATCAAAGAGCAGCTGAAAGGGATGCTGGGAAAGCAAAAAGGGCACACACACACACTCACACACAACTCGTACAGACATGTGTCAGTACATCCTGTAGTTTACAGTGTCATGTTATAGTGGCACACAATCTTACACTCACACACTCACACAAACACACACACACACACACAGCTCATTAGAGGCTCGTGCAGCGTCTCAGGTCCGTCAGCTGTTCGTCTAAACTCAGCATCAAACAAACAAAGTGGGAATTAAAATGTTTGTGCAAGAAATTGGACAATATGCTTTATTTAATATAAATATTAATAAGCTATCTCGTCCACAGGAGGATATTGTTGCACAGGACAGAAAGCTATAAGTTATTATAAAAGACTTCCTGTAAATGTTGGATGTATAGATGTATAGTTGTATAGATGTAAAGGTGTATAGATGTATAGTTGTATAGGTGTATAGGTGTATAGATGTATAGTTGTATAGGTGTATAGGTGTATAGGTGTATAGATGTATAGTTGTATAGGTGTATAGGTGTATAGATGTATAGGTGTATAGTTGTATAGATGTATAGTTGTATAGATGTATAGTTGTATAGGTGTATAGATGTATAGATGTATAGTTGTATATGTGTATAGGTGTATAGGTGTATAGGTGTATAGGTGTATAGATGTATAGATGTATAGTTGTATAGGTGTCTAGGTGTATAGATGTATAGTTGTATAGGTGTATAGATGTATATGTGTATAGATGTATAGTTGTATATGTGTATAGGTGTATAGGTGTATAGGTTGTATAGGTGTATAGATGTATAGATGTATAGTTGTATAGGTGTATAGATGTATAGATGTATAGGTGTATAGGTGTATAGATGTATATGTGTATAGATGTATAGGTGTATAGGTGTATAGATGTATAGTTGTATAGATGTATAGTTGTATAGGTGTATAGATGTATAGATGTATAGTTGTATAGGTGTATAGGTGTATAGATGTATAGTTGTATAGGTGTATAGGTGTATAGATGTATAGTTGTATAGATGTATAGTGTATAGGTGTATAGATGTATAGATGTATAGTTGTATAGGTGTATAGGTGTATAGATGTATAGATGTATAGGTGTATAGTTGTATAGATGTATAGTTGTATAGATGTATAGTTGTATAGGTGTATTAGATGTATAGATGTATAGTTGTATATGTGTATAGATGTATAGGTGTATAGGTGTATAGGTGTATAGATGTATAGGTGTATAGTTGTATAGATGTATAGTTGTATAGATGTATAGTTGTATAGGTGTATAGATGTATAGATGTATAGTTGTATATGTGTATAGGTGTATAGGTGTATAGGTGTATAGGTGTATAGGTGTATAGATGTATAGTTGTATAGGTGTATAGGTGTATAGATGTATAGGTGTATAGTTGTATAGATGTATAGTTGTATAGATGTATAGTTGTATAGATGTATAGTTGTGTAGATGTATAGTTGTATAGGTGTATAGATGTATAGTTGTATAGGTGTATAGGTGTATAGATGTATAGTTGTATAGGTGTATAGGTGTATAGATGTATAGGTGTATAGTTGTATAGATGTATAGTTGTATAGATGTATAGTTGTATAGGTGTATAGATGTATAGATGTATAGTTGTATATGTGTATAGGTGTATAGGTGTATAGGTGTATAGGTGTATAGATGTATAGATGTATAGTTGTATAGGTGTATAGGTGTATAGATGTATAGGTGTATAGATGTATAGTTGTATATGTGCATAGGTGTATAGGTGTATAGATGTATAGGTGTATAGGTGTATAGATGTATAGATGTATAGGTGTATAGTTGTATAGATGTATAGTTGTATAGGTGTATAGGTGTATAGGTGTATAGATGTATAGGTGTATAGTTGTATAGATGTATAGTTGTATAGGTGTATAGATGTATAGGTGGTAAAGGTGTATAGATGTATAGGTGTATAGGTGTATAGATGTATAGATGTATAGGTGTATAGATGTATAGATGTATAGGTGTATAGATGTATAGATGTATAGGTGTATAGATGTATAGTTGTATAGTTGTATAGGTGTATAGGGGTATAGATGTATAGATGTATAGATGTATAGTTGTATAGATGTATAGATGTATAGTTGTATAGGTGTATAGTTGTATAGGTGTATAGGTGTATAGATGTATAGATGTATAGTTGTATAGATGTATAGTTGTATAGGTGTATAGGTGTATAGATGTATAGATGTATAGATGTATAGTTGTATATATGTATAGTTGTATAGGTGTAAAGGTGTATAGATGTATAGATGTATAGTTGTGTAGATGTATAGTTGTATAGGTGTATAGATGTATAGTTGTATAGGTGTATAGGTGTATAGATGTATAGTTGTATAGGTGTATAGGTGTATAGATGTATAGGTGTATAGTTGTATAGATGTATAGTTGTATAGATGTATAGTTGTATAGGTGTATAGATGTATAGATGTATAGTTGTATATGTGTATAGGTGTATAGGTGTATAGGTGTATAGGTGTATAGGTGTATAGATGTATAGATGTATAGTTGTATAGGTGTATAGGTGTATAGATGTATAGGTGTATAGATGTATAGTTGTATATGTGCATAGGTGTATAGGTGTATAGATGTATAGGTGTATAGGTGTATAGATGTATAGATGTATAGGTGTATAGTTGTATAGATGTATAGTTGTATAGGTGTATAGGTGTATAGGTGTATAGATGTATAGGTGTATAGTTGTATAGATGTATAGTTGTATAGGTGTATAGATGTATAGGTGTAAAGGTGTATAGATGTATAGGTGTATAGGTGTATAGATGTATAGATGTATAGGTGTATAGATGTATAGATGTATAGGTGTATAGATGTATAGATGTATAGGTGTATAGATGTATAGTTGTATAGTTGTATAGGTGTATAGGGGTATAGATGTATAGATGTATAGATGTATAGTTGTATAGATGTATAGATGTATAGTTGTATAGGTGTATAGTTGTATAGGTGTATAGGTGTATAGATGTATAGATGTATAGTTGTATAGATGTATAGTTGTATAGGTGTATAGGTGTATAGATGTATAGATGTATAGATGTATAGTTGTATATATGTATAGTTGTATAGGTGTAAAGGTGTATAGATGTATAGATATATAGTTGTATAGTTGTATAGGTGTATAGGTGTATTGGTGTATAGTTGTATAGATGTATAGTTGTATAGATGTATAGATGTATAGTTGTATAGGTGTATAGGTGTATAGGTGTATAGATATATAGTTGTATAGTTGTATAGGTGTATAGTTGTATAGTTGTATAGTTGTATAGTTGTATAGGTGTATAGGTGTTATAGTTGTATAGTTGTATAGTTGTATAGATGTATAGGTGTATAGATGTATGGTTGTATAGTTGTATAGATATATAGGTGTATAGTTGTATAGTTGTATAGTTGTATAGGTGTATAGGTGTATAGTTGTATAGTTGTATAGGTGTATAGGTGTATAGTTGTATAGGTGTATAGATGTATAGTTGTATAGTTGTATAGTTGTATAGGTGTATAGATGTATAGGTGTATAGATGTATAGGTGTATAGTTGTATAGTTGTATAGGTGTATCGATGTATAGTTGTATAGTTGTATAGTTGTATAGTTGTATAGGTGTATAGATGTATAGGTGTATAGTTGTATAGTTGTATAGATGTATAGGTGTATAGGTATATAGTTGTATAGTTGTATAGGTGTATAGTTGTATAGGTGTATAGATGTATAGTTGTATAGGTGTATAGATGTATAGTTGTATAGGTGTATAGATGTATAGTTGTATAGGTGTATAGTTGTATAGTTGTATAGTTATATAGTTGTATAGATGTATAGGTGTATATATGTATAGTTGTATATATGTATAGATGTATAGATGTATAGTTGTATAGTTGTATAGTTATATAGTTGTATAGATGTATAGGTGTATATATGTATAGTTGTATATATGTATAGATGTATAGATGTATAGGTGTATAGTTGTATATATGTATAGATGTATAGTTGTATAGATGAATAGTTGTATAGTTGTATAGATGTATAGATGTATATGTGTATAGATGTATAGGTGTATAGTTGTATAGTTGTATAGATGTATAGATGTATAGTTGTATATATGTATAGATGTATAGTTGTATAGTTGTATAGATGTATAGTTGTATAGATGTATAGTTGTATAGATGTATAGATGTATAGTTGTATAGATGTATAGATGTATAGTTGTATATATGTATAGATGTATAGATGTATAGTTGTATAGATGTATAGATGTATAGTTGTATAGATGTATAGTTGTATAGAGGTATAGGTGTTATAGTTGTATAGATGTATAGATGTATAGTTGTATAGATGTATAGATGTATAGATGTATAGTTGTATAGTTGTATAGATGTATAGATGTATAGTTGTATAGGTGTATAGATGTATAGTTGAATAGATGTATAGATGTATAGTTGTATAGATGTATAGATGTATAGTTCTATATATGTATAGATGTATAGTTGTATATATGTATAGATGTATAGATGTATAGATGTATAGTTGTATAGTTGTATAGATGTATAGTTGTATAGATGTATAGATGTATAGTTGTATATATGTATATATGTATAGTTGTATAGATGTATAGTTGTATAGAGGTATAGGTGTATAGTTGTATAGATGTATAGATGTATAGTTGTATAGATGTATAGATGTATAGATGTATAGTTGTATAGTTGTATAGATGTATAGATGTATAGTTGTATAGGTGTATAGTTGTATAGTTGTATAGATGTATAGATGTATAGTTGTATATATGTATAGATGTATAGTTGTATAGTTGTATAGATGTATAGTTGTATAGATGTATAGTTGTATAGATGTATAGATGTATAGTTGTATAGATGTATAAGATGTATAGTTGTATATATGTATAGATGTATAGATGTATAGAGTATAGTTGTATAGTTGTATAGATGTATAGATGTAGTTTTATAGATGTATAGTTGTATAGATGTATAGATGTATAGTTGTATAGATGTATAGATGTATAGTTGTATAGATGTATAGATGTATAGATGTATAGTTGTATAGTTGTTATAGATGTATAGATGTATAGTTGTATAGGTGTTATAGATGTATAGTTTGAATAGATGTATAGATGTATAGTTGTATAGATGTATAGATGTATAGTTGTATATATGTATAGATGTATAGTTGTATATATGTATAGATGTATAGATGTATAGTTGTATAGTTGTATAGATGTATAGTTGTATAGATGTATAGATGTATAGTTGTATATATGTATATATGTATAGATGTATAGATGTATAGTTGTATAGTTGTATAGATGTATAGATGTATAGTTGTATAGGTTAATAGATGTATAGTTGAATAGATGTATAGATGTATAGTTGTATATATGTATAGATGTATAGATGTATAGATGTATAGTTGTATAGATGTATAGATGTATAGTTGTATAGATGTATAGATGTATAGATGTATAGATGTATAGTTGTATAGATGTATAGATGTATAGTTGTATAGATGTATAGATGTATAGATGTATAGATGTATAGTTGAATAGATGTATAGATGTATAGTTGTATATATGTATAGATGTATAGATGTATAGATGTATAGCTGTATAGTTGTATGATATAGATGTATAGTTGTATAGATGTATAGATGTATAGATGTATAGATGTAAAGATGTATAGTTGTATAGATGTTATAGATGTATAGTTGTATATATGTATAGATGTATAGATGTATAGATGTATAGTTGTATAGTTGTATAGATGTATAGATGTATAGTGTATAGGTGTATAGATGTATAGTTGTATAGATGTATAGATGAATAGGTTGTATAGATGTATAGGTGTATAGATGTATAGGTGAGTAGGTGTATAGATGTATATGTGTATAGATGTATAGGTGTATAGATGTATAGGTGTATAGATGTATAGTTGTATAGATGTATAGGTGTATAGATGTATAGGTGTATAGGTGTATAGATGTATAGGTGTATAGATGTATAGTTGTATAGATGTATAGTTGTATAGATGTATAGTTGTATAGATGTATATGTGTTTATAGATGTATAGGTGTATAGATGTATAGGTGTATAGGTGTATAGATGTATGGTGTAGTGTATAGGTGTATAGATGTATAGTTGTATAGATGTATAGTTGTATAGATGTATAGTTGTATAGATGTATAGGTTGTATAGATGTATAGGTATAGGTGTATAGATGTATATATGTGCAGATGTATAGATGTATAGGTGTATAGATGTATAGGTGTATAGATGTATTGATGTTATAGTTGTATAGATGTATAGATGTATAGTGTATAGGTGTATAGAAGTATAGATGTATAGTGTATAGGTGTATAGAAGTATAGGTGTATAGTTGTATATATGTATAGATGTATAGTTGTATAGTTGTATAGATGTATAGATGTATAGATGTATAGTTGTATAGGTGTATAGATGTATAGTTGTATAGGTGTAAAGATGTATAGGTGTTATAGGTGTATAGATGTTAGGTGTATAGTTGTATATATGTATAGATGTATAGTTGTATAGTTGTATAGATGTATAGATGTATAGATGTATAGTTGTATAGGTGTATAGATGTATAGTTGTATAGTTGTATAGATGTATAGATGTATAGTTGTATAGGTGTAAAGATGTATAGGTGTATAGGTGTATAGATGTTAGGTGTATAGTTATATATATGTATAGTTGTATAGATGTATAGTTGTATATATGTATAGATGTATAGTTGTATAGTTGTATAGGTGTATAGTTGTATAGTTGTATAGGTGTTATAGTTGTATAGATGTATAGTTGTATAGGTGTATAGGTGTATAGGTGTATAGTTGTATAGTTGTATAGATGTATAGATGTATAGATGTATAGGTGTATAGGTGTATATGTGTATAGATGTATAGTTGTATAGGTGTATAGATGTATAGATGTATAGGTGTATAGATGTATAGTTGTATAGATGTATAGTTGTATAGGTGTATAGGTGTATAGTTGTATAGTTGTATAGATGTATAGTGTATCGGTGTATAGGTGTATAGTGTATGTTATAGTTGTATAGATGTATAGATGTATAGATGTATAGGTGTATAGGTGTATAGGTGTATAGATGTATAGTGTATAGGTGTATAGGTGTATAGGTGTATAGTTGTATAGTTGTATAGATGTATAGATGTATAGATGTATAGGTGTATAAGTGTATAGGTGTATAGATGTATAGTTGTATAGGTGTATAGATGTATAGATGTATAGGTGTATAGATGTATAGTTGTATAGAGGTATAGTTGTATAGGTGTAAAGGTCTATAGGTGTATAGAAGTATAGGTGTATAGTTGTATATATGTATAGATGTATAGTTGTATAGTTGTATAGATGTATAGATGTATAGATGTATAGTTGTATAGGTGTATAGTTGTATAGTTGTATAGATGTATAGATGTATAGTTGTATAGGTGTAAAGATGTATAGGTGTATAGATGTTTAGGTGTATAGTTATATATATGTATAGTTGTATAGATGTATAGTTGTATATATGTATAGATGTATAGTTGTATAGTTGTATAGGTGTATAGTTGTATAGTTGTATAGGTGTATAGTTGTATAGATGTATAGTTGTATAGGTGTATAGGTGTATAGGTGTATAGTTGTATAGATGTATAGATGTATAGTTGTATAGGTGTAAAGATGTATAGGTGTATAGATGTTTAGGTGTATAGTTATATATATGTATAGTTGTATAGATGTATAGTTGTATTAGATGTATAGATGTATAGTTGTATAGGTTAATAGATGTATAGTTGAATAGATGTATAGATGTATAGTTGTATATATGTATAGATGTATAGATGTATAGATGTATAGATGTATAGTTGTATAGATGTATAGATGTATAGTTGTATAGATGTATAGATGTATAGATGTATAGTTGTATAGATGTATAGATGTATAGTTGTATAGATGTATAGATGTATAGATGTATAGATGTATAGTTGAATAGATGTATAGATGTATAGTTGTATATATGTAAGATGTAGATGTATAGATGTATAGTGTATAGATGTATAGATGTATAGTTGTATAGATGTATAGATGTATAGATGTAAGTTGTATAGATGTATAGATGTATAGATGTATAGATGTATAGATGTATAGATTGTATAGATGTATAGTATGTATATATGTATAGATGTATAGATGTATAGATGTATAGTTGTATAGTTGTATAGATGTATAGATGTATAGTTGTATAGGTGTATAGATGTATAGTTGAAAGTGTATAGATGTATAGTTGTATAGATGTATAGATGAGTAGGTGTATAGATGTATAGGTGTATAGATGTATAGGTGAGTAGGTGTATAGATGTATATTGTATAGATGTATAGGTGTATAGATGTATAGGTGTATAGATGTATAGTTGTATAGATGTATAGGTGTATAGATGTATAGGTGTATAGGTGTATAGATGTATAGTGTATAGATGTATAGTTGTATAGATGTATATGTGTATAGATGTATAGGTGTATAGATGTATAGGTGTATAGGTGTTATAGATGTATAGTGTATAGATGTATAGGTGTATAGATGTATAGATGTATAGTTGTATAGATGTATAGTTGTATAGATGTATAGTTGTATAGATGTATAGGTGTATAGATGTATAGGTGTATAGGTGTATAGATGTATATATGTGCAGATGTATAGATGTATAGGTGTATAGATGTATAGGTGTATAGATGTATTGATGTATAGATGTATAGATGTATAGGTGTATAGATGTATAGGTGTATAGATGTATAGGTGTATAGATGTATAGGTGAATAGTTGTATATATGTATAGATGTATAGTTGTATAGTTGTATAGATGTATAGATGTATAGTTGTATAGGTGTATAGATGTATAGTTGTATAGTTGTATAGATGTATAGATGTATAGTTGTATAGGTGTATAGAAGTATAGGTGTATAGTTGTATATATGTATAGGTGTATAGGTGTATAGATGTATAGTTGTATAGGTGTATAGGTGTATAGGTGTATAGTTGTATAGTTGTATAGATGTATAGATGTATAGTTGTATAGATGTATAGATGTATAGTTGTATAGGTGTAAAGATGTATAGGTGTATAGATGTTTAGGTGTATAGTTATATATATGTATAGTTGTATAGATGTATAGTTGTATATATGTATAGATGTATAGTTGTATAGTTGTATAGGTGTATAGTTGTATAGTTGTATAGGTGTATAGTTGTATAGATGTATAGTTGTATAGGTGTATAGGTGTATAGGTGTATAGTTGTATAGTTGTATAGATGTATAGATGTATAGATGTATAGGTGTATAGGTGTATATGTGTATAGATGTATAGTTGTATAGGTTGTATAGATGTATAGATGTATAGGTGTATAGATGTATAGTTGTATAGATGTATAGTTGTATAGGTGTACAGGTGTATAGTTGTATAGTTGTATAGATGTATAGTTGTATAGGTGTATAGGTGTATAGGTGTATAGTTGTATAGTTGTATAGATGTATAGATGTATAGATGTATAGGTGTATAGGTGTATAGGTGTATAGATGTATAGTTGTATAGGTGTATAGGTGTATAGGTGTATAGTTGTATAGTTGTATAGATGTATAGATGTATAGTTGTATAGGTGTATAGGTGTATAGATGTATAGATGTATAGTTGTATAGATGTATAGTTGTATAGATGTATAGATGTATATGTGTATAGATGTATAGGTGTATAGTTGTATAGTTGTATAGATATATAGTTGTATAGATGTATAGGTGTATAGATGTATATAAGTGCAGATGTATAGATGTATAGATGTATAGTTGTATAGATGTATAGGTGTATAGATGTATAGGTGTATATTTGTATAGATGTATAGGTGTATATTTGTATAGATGTATATATGTGCAGTTGTATAGATGGACAGTTGTATAGATGTATAGGTGTATAGATGTATAGATGTATAGTTGTATAGATGTATAGGTGTATAGATGTATAGGTGTATAGATGTATAGTTGTATATATGTATAGATCTATAGTTGTATAGTTGTATAGATGTATAGTTGTATAGATGTATAGGTATATAATGTATAGGTGTATATTGTATGGATGTATATATGTGCAGATGTATAGATGTATAGATGTATAGTTGTATAGATGTATAGATATATAGGTGTATAGATGTATAGGTGTATAGATGTATAGGTGTATAGTTGTATATGTGTATAGATGTATAGTTGTATAGTTGTATATATGTATAGATGTATAGATGTATAGTTGTATAGATGTATAGTTGTATAGGTGTATAGGTGTATAGATGTATAGTTGTATAGGTGTATAGATGTATAGGTGTATAGATGTATAGGTGTATAGATGTATAGGTGTATAGATGTATAGGTGTATAGTTGTATATATGTATAGATGTATAGTTGTATAGTTGTATAGATGTATAGTTGTATAGGTGTATAGTTGTATATATGTATAGATGTATAGATGTATAGTTGTATAGATGTATAGTTGTATACATGTATATATGTATAGATGTATAGATGTATAGGTGTATAGATGTATAGATGTATAGTTGTATAGGTGTATAGATGTATAAGGTGTATATGTATAATGTATAGGTGTATAGATGTATAAGTGTATAGATGTATAGATGTATATGGTATAGATGTATAGATGTATAGTTGTATAGATGTATAGATGTATATGTGTATAGATGTATAGTTGTATAGGTGTATAGTTGTATAGATGTATAGTTGTATAGGTGTATAAGTGTATAGATGTATAGATGTATAGGTGTATAGGTGTATAGATTTATAAATGTATAGATGTATAGATGTATAGTTGTATAGATGTATAGGTGTATAGATGTATAATGTATATGATGTATAATGTATAGATGTATAGATGTATAGATTGTATAGATGTATAGATGTATATGTGTATAGATGTATAGGTGTATAGGTGTATAGCTGTATAGATGTATAGATGTATAGGTGTATAGTTGTATAGATGTATAGATGTATAGGTGTATAGTTGTATAGTTGTATACATGTATAGATATATAGAGGTAAAGAGGTAAAGAGGTAAAGAGTTGTATAAGTGTATAGATAGTAGTCTAAAGAGGATCAGACACACGTTGTTAAGCTTTTCGTTTCATCTGCGTTTTATATAAAAACACGTCGGTTGTTACTACTCTTTCAAAAATACTTTCCATGTTTGTAACTCCTGATATTAAAAGTTAAAATGTTCTTCTTTGTTCCATCTCGTGTTAATCTGAACGTGTAATGATTGACGAACCCACGGATAATTATCAGCTTCTTTTTTGCCTCTTTTAGCTCCTGATTTTGGTTTTACAGCACATGTCTGTCTCAGCCCCGCGCTGTTTATTTACTGTAAGAAGTGAGTTAGCATTAGCTATCAAGCTACACATGTAGAATCCGCACTTGCCTCACAAACACGTTTCCTTACATGCCTGCTAACTAGCAAAAAGTTTACATTTATTGAATTAATAACATATGTCCTGCCTGCCTCGGCTGATAAGAATAGTTGTCGCCGACACGTTTCTGCATCCATTATTTCCAGTTTGGCGGTGAATAATGAGACTCACAGACTCGCTGTGAAGAACTGCAGCATCGGTTCAGCAGGAATCCAGAGTTCATGGAAATCCCTCAGAAAACACAGAATGAAAGTTGAGTTGAGTAAAAGTCTAAACTCCAACGATGCGTTGGTTGTTATTTTCCCTTCGCAGCAGATCCGACTGTTTGTGTGTGTGTGTGTGTAATTATGAAAGGAAGTCAGTCAGTACTAACAGAGATTTAAAGCTAATGAGAAGACAAATGGAGCGGAGGTGGGCCCCCCCTCCCCCGAAGCATAATCAAAACATGCAGGAATGTCGACTCATTACCCGCATATAATTACCAAGTCATACTTACGTGTAGCGGGAAACTTTAGTTTGTCTTTTCTTTTTTCTAAACCATATTCACCATCCATCTGATTTCACTTCCAGAATGATTGGCTTCCTCTCTGCTCTGAATTGTATTCTGCCATTAGTCTAATAATACATAATTGCATTTTAAAGAGGTGATAGATTATGCATTCGCATAATGAGGACTGCCACCTCATTTATGGCATAAATCTCTGTCAGCATAATGTGTGTCCTTAATAATGCTTGTTCACAGCCTGCTGAATTAATTAAAATCAATTGAACCTGATGTTTAAATCAAGGTAATAAATTATTAAATGATATTGTGTCACTTCATGTAGACAAAAGCGACTATTTATCAAGTGTTTGTGAACGCAGCTCGACGGTGGAGGAAGACAGGGATTCTTTCAAATAGAAACGTAGTAACTGTTCACAGGAAGTCACAGGAAGTCACAGGAAACTGTGGAGTGAATCATCAGTGCAAAAGTAACAACTGTGTTTGAACAAAAATTAATTTGCACTCTCAAATATGTTTGGAATTTTTTAATTAACGTATCTGCCAAATAAAATCTTCACCCACATTGTGTTTAATGTGTTTTTCGTCAGAATATCTGGTAATGCAACACAATCTCTGCTGGCAGTGAGTGCAGCACGATTAAAGCTTTTAATGGTTATGTTTAGGCAGCACTTATCGCCTCACTAGGGACATTTTGAGCTTTTTTAAAAATCATTTTGGCCGTGTTAATGCATATGTAATACATTCTGGCAGGTTGAACGTCAGTTACTATAATAAGTCTATAATAAAGCGTGAAGCCAGAATACAGACGGCCAAAAAATACAAAAATATTCATGTTGAAAACACAATGTTTGAGCCCACGGTTATTACAGCATAAGATCATTTTATATTATTGCAGCTTTACATCTAGAGCTCCGGCTTCAAAGATTTTACTTTTAATATTTTCCGCCAGATTGAGACATTTTCTCAGATTTTCTGGTTTCCTTAAAACAATATTGTTGCTAATTATTGACATATCTGACACTGTGAAAAACAATACAATTGCATAAAATAACTATCTTTTGTGTCTTTTAAATTGGCATTTAAAGGGTTAAAAATCAGAAAATTGCAAAAATATTTTATATTCTTTTGACGCAGACTTTTTCTTCCTCTCAGGACATCAGAGCAATTTCTTACGTGAGGCAAGAGGGCTAAGGTTAGTACAATATCACGGTTTAATATAATACAAAACATTTCTATATTTCTTATCTGATGCAGCTGTAACGTCAGCGACATCATTCCTCCTCAGCTGTTAGTCGGCCTCCATCACTTTCTTTTGAACCATCAGCAGAGCAAACGGCTCTGACACCAGACACTCTTTCATCCTCTTCCTGTATCAAATCACTGCGCTGGTAATAGTATCAGTATAATGCGTGTCAATGTGATGCATTAAGGCCACTGAACCTCCTCTGGCTGTGACAAACCACCAGGTATGATCTCAGGTGGCATCCCACAAGTCCCTGCAGGCAGTGAGAACCGATGCGCCCGTAATCTGGTTTTTGCGGCATTACTGGATATTGAAAGCTCAATACGTGGTACACAGTGGGCTTCCTGTTAAGTGCCAAAGTTTAGCCGGCCATTTACACATCGGAGGAAGACATTGACCTGCGTTAATGTAGAGGAAGTGCATTTATCAAAAGCAGGTGGGAAGAAAACGGAGAGGAGCCCGAGGAGCCCGATAAAATGATTTGTGTTGCAGGATTGATTACAGTGTAATGTCTGTTTCTCTGCAGAACACATTAATGTCCCGAACTCCTCAAGTGGCTCAGCTTCCAGACAAGCACTTGAGTATTGATTTATTACGTTGTCTCTGTCTAATTACTGGGGAGGGGGGGGCAGTAGATGAAGGACAGGAGGAAGAAGAAGAAGCTACAGAGAGAACATGACAATCCACAAGAGGAGAAGGTTGATGGCGACCTCTGTAACATCCAGCAGGAGGAGACTCCTCTGTAACATCCAGCAGGAGGAGACTCCTCTGTAACATCCAGCAGGAGGAGACTCCTCTGTAACATCCAGCAGGAGATTCCTTTGTAACATCCAGCAGGAGGAGACTCCTCTGTAACATCCAGCAGGAGATTCCTTTGTAACATCCAGCAGGAGGAGACTCCTCTGTAACATCCAGCAGGAGGAGACTCCTCTGTAACATCCAGCAGCAGGAGACTCCTCTGTAACATCCAGCAGGAGGAGACTCCTCTGTAACATCCAGCAGGAGACTCCTCTGTAACATCCAGCAGGAGGAGACTCCTCTGTAACATCCAGCAGGAGACTCCTCTGTAACATCCAGCAGGAGGAGACTCCTCTGAAACATCCAGCAGGAGGAGACTCCTCTGTAACATCCAGCAGGAGACTCCTCTGTAACATCCAGCAGGAGGAGACTCCTCTGTAACATCCAGCAGGAGACTCCTCTGTAACATCCAGCAGGAGGAGACTCCTCTGTAACATCCAGCAGGAGGAGACTCCTGTAACATCCAGCAGGAGTAGACTCCTCTGTAACATCCAGCAGGAGGAGATTCCTCTGTAACATCCAGCAGGAGGAGACTCCTGTAACATCCAGCGGGAGTAGACTCCTCTGTAACATCCAGCAGGAGGAGACTCCTCTGTAACATCCAGCAGGAGACTCCTCTGTAACATCCAGCAGGAGGAGACGCCTCTGTAACATCCAGCAGGAGACGCCTCTGTAACATCCAGCAGGAGGAGACTCCTGTAACATCCAGCAGGAGTAGACTCCTCTGTAACATCCAGCAGGAGGAGACGCCTCTGTAACATCCAGCAGGAGACGCCTCTGTAACATCCAGCAGGAGACTCCTCTGTAACATCCAGCAGGAGGAGACTCCTCTGTAACATCCAGCAGGAGGAGACGCCTCTGTAACATCCAGCAGGAGGAGACGCCTCTGTAACATCCAGCAGGAGGAGACCCCTCTGTAACATCCAGCAGGAGGAGACGCCTCTGTAACATCCAGCAGGAGGAGACTCCTCTGTAACATCCAGCAGGAGGAGACACCTCTGTAACATCCAGCAGGAGGAGACTCCTCTGTAACATCCAGCAGGAGGAGACGCCTCTGTAACATCCAGCAGGAGGAGACGCCTCTGTAACATCCAGCAGGAGGAGACGCCTCTGTAACATCCAGCAGGAGGAGACTCCTCTGTAACATCCAGCAGGAGGAGACTCCTCTGTAACATCCAGCAGGAGGAGACTCCTCTGTAACATCTAGCAGGAGGAGACTCCTCTGTAACATCCAGCAGGAGGACACTCCTCTGTAACATCCAGCAGGAGGAGACTCCTCTGTAACATCCAGCAGGAGGAGACTCCTCTGTAACATCCAGCAGCAGGAGACGCCTCTGTAACATCCAGCAGGAGGAGACTCCTCTGTAACATCCAGCAGGAGGAGACTCCTCTGTAACATCCAGCAGGAGACTCCTCTATAACATCCAGCAGGAGGAGACTCCTCTGTAACATCCAGCAGGAGACTCCTCTATAACATCCAGCAGGAGGAGACTCCTCTGTAACATCCAGCAGGAGACGCCTCTGTAACATCCAGCAGGAGGAGACTCCTCTGTAACATCCAGCAGGAGGAGACTCCTCTGTAACATCCAGCAGGAGACGCCTCTGTAACATCCAGCAGGAGGAGACTCCTCTGTAACATCCAGCAGGAGGAGACTCCTCTGTAACATCCAGCAGGAGACTCCTCTGTAACATCCAGCAGGAGACTCCTCTATAACATCCAGCAGGAGGAGACTCCTCTGTAACATCCAGCAGGAGACGCCTCTGTAACATCCAGCAGGAGGAGACTCCTCTGTAACATCCAGCAGCAGGAGACGCCTCTGTAACATCCAGCAGGAGGAGACTCCTCTGTAACATCCAGCAGGAGGAGACTCCTCTGTAACATCCAGCAGGAGACTCCTCTATAACATCCAGCAGGAGAATGTTTTCTTTGTCGCCGGATGAATCTCCTGTTTCTTAGAGTCTTTGGGGTATTTTTTAAAACAACCTTTCATCCTTAAAGAAAATGATTTATTAACAGATGTGTCGGCTGGTGAAAGTCAGATTTTCCTCCCAGGAGTCCGCAGAGAACGACAGCAACAAGCAGCTAATTAAACGTTGATGCTAATGTGATTTAGCACGGTTCAGGATTAGCTGCCCAGAGCTTTGCTCACAGATGCACCGTCATGGATGAGCTGCTTTGATGGATGCGCGGAGCAAGAACTGTAGACTCTGTACATGTATGTTCATGTTCAACACACACACTCGTGCACACACTCGTACATAAGGGCCTTCACAGTTTTCTCATTAATGTTCTTCCAGCCAGCTGTGACTGAAACGTTGAAGAACACGTAATCACTACTTGATCATTCCTCCATACTGGATTACAATCTTCCCCCACAGCAACTAATGATTATCCTCCTTCAATCCGTCAGATATGTTCTCACATTGTCAATAAAATACTCTGAAGAAAATAAAATCAGAAAAGTGGAACCAGAAAATGTTGTTTTTTTGCTGAATAAAAAGTCATTTTCACAATAGTGAAACTAGTTTTTCATGTTTCACACAGTGTTGAATGAAAGTCTGGATCCTGCAGAACCATCTTAATGTGCATTTGATCCACATCTTGATCAGCACGGCGTAAGAACAAGACTGAAGATAAATGCTAAAGCTAAAGACTGAAGCTAAAGGCTGAAGCTAAAGGCTAAAGCTAAAGACTGAAGCTAAACGCTAAAGCTAAAGACTGAAGCTAAAGACTGATTCTAAAGACTGATTCTAAAGATTGAAGCTAAAGACTGAAGCTAAAGGCTGAAGCTAAAGGCTAAAGCTAAAGACTGATTCTAAAGACTGAAGATAAAGGCTGAAGCTAAAGACTGATTCTAAAAGACTGAAGCTAAAGGCTGAAGCTAAAGACTGATTCTAAAGACTGAAGCTAAAGGACTGAAGCTAAAGGCTAAAGCTAAAGACTGATTCTAAAGACTGAAGCTAAAGGCTGAAGCTAAAGACTGATTCTAAAGACTGAAGCTAAAGGCTGAAGCTAAAGCTAAAGACTGATTCTAAAGACTGAAGCTAAAGGCTGAAGCTAAAGACTGATTCTAAAGACTGAAGCTAAAGGCTGAAGCTAAAGCTAAAGATTGATTCTAAAGACTGAAGCTAAAGGCTGAAGCTAAAGACTGATTCTAAAGACTGAATCTAAAGGCTGAAGCTAAAGCTAAAGACTGATTCTAAAGACTGAAGCTAAAGGCTGAAGCTAAAGCTAAAGACTGATTCTAAAGACTGAAGCTAAAGCTAAAGACTGATTCTAAAGACTGAATCTAAAGGCTGAAGCTAAAGCTAAAGACTGATTCTAAAGACTGAAGCTAAAGGCTGAAGCTAAAGCTAAAGACTAATTCTAAAGACTGATTCTAAAGACTGAAGCTAAAGGCTGAAGCTAACAGGTCTCCTGCAAAAGCTCAGCATCCTCAAGCAACACAGAGGTTATATTTATGTTTTTCATGTTTGTAGTTTGAGCACTAACCTTTTTGAATATTTCGTAACTCACAGAACATTGCAGATGGCCGTAGTCCTTCTGGAAGGAAGACGCACCATCACGTTAGGAGAATCTCAGTGCTGATAGACCTTTACGACCCACGTTAAACTTTCTTCCCACTCAAATTGAAACATTTCATCTCTCGCTGACGAGTATCCACGTCTTTGTATCGCGGCGTATGTAATCACGCTGCGCTTCACATTAAGTTTGAACGCACTTGAACATCATTGCGGTTATTGAGTGTAGCTATGACTTCTGAAGTTTAAACTTTCCCAAATACTATAAAGAGCAGAACAGAGCTGCTGACGTGAGCCTGAACTGAACTCGTATCATCAGGCGGCTCATACGCAGCACATGTTCCACTGTGAACAAGACTTTTCACCTCTGTATCCTGGAGCTCCTGAGATGACAGTGTCGAGTATTAGCGAGCGCTGGTTATGTTTCTTCCCCAAAACTTGATTATGTTTGAACCTTTCCCTACTGCTGCAGACTGAACACACAACCCACACTCACAGGAACGGGAGGATTGGAGTGAATCCAGCCGTGTGCTAGCTAGCCTGACATGCTAACATTACCGCTCCACCGAGAGCTCCACGTGCCTTGTTACGGTTGCTAAGCTATGATTGGACAATCGCTATTCGTTTTAAAATGGGGTTTATTGACATGAAAAATATTTTCCTAATCCTTTCAGGGGAAATCAATTGCATCAAGATGCATAGAAACAAATTAGCTTTCAATGAAATGATCCGAAACCCACCGACATATGGTGAACACGAGGCCTTCAGGGCCTCCGGGAGACCTGAGCTCCAGTCGCTAATCCAGCATTTAAGAACGCACGCATCACCCTGAGTGTTTTCTGACTCTGACTCTTCTGGATTAAACACCAACAGTTCTGCCCTCTGCGGAGGTTTACTCTAACTTTTACTTCTTGTCTGACATGATGTTTGCTATATTGTCATCTTAAAATGGGATTTGAACCTTAAAAGTCCTCGCAGCTGCTGATGTCTTTGTCTGTTTGTTGCTGTATCCACTTGTAAACCTCAGCCTGTAGTCTTTACATGCGCCGTGCAGGCGGAATGCGATAATCTCTTTATAGCGAGAGGATAATCTCTTCCAATTCAACTATAATCAGGCAGACATCATGTCCTCTGCTGACCCAGAAGCCTTCTTCTTCTTTAGCTAAGCACTTACAAGAAATAAAAAAAGTGAGGTGGAGGAGCGGCAGAGGCGGAGACACACATCTGATCAACAGAGCTGAGCCTCGGGCGTATAAATCGCTAAATCCCTCTGAAAGAGAGTAAAAGAAGAACACAGCGGGTTTTTCTTTAGGAGAGAGTATCATCTGAGAAGAGGTGTACAAACAGGGAGAGAGAGAAATGAAAAAAATTGTCAAGATTCTGAGCTGGCCGTGAGAAACAATGGCACTTTAATTGTTTCCTGAGGGATTTAGCATTAGCCGTGGATCTTCGCCCAGCCCACGCCTTCATTATCATGCATTTTCCCCCCAAAAAACAATTCCTGGCACTTGTTGACGTGGGCACCGTCTCCTCCTCCTTTCTTTTCTCTTCGCCCACCACCTCTCCATCTCCCTCGCTCTCCTCCTCCCTCTCACAGCGGGTCTCGCTCGCTCGGCTTGGCACAGATGGGCGAATCCAGCAGATGTTTTATCAGACAGTTTTTTCCCTCTTCCTGTCTTTTTCCTTCTCTTCTCACATTCGCTCGTGTCTCCTGCTGCAGAATGGATTTAGGTTAGGGAGTTAATGAGGTGATTTGCATCTGTCCAAAGCTGTTTGCTGTTGATTGTTTTGAGGGAAGAACAACAGGCAGAGACACGATAAACTACTTTCTCTGCCTGAAATGCACAAAACGCAGCAAAAAAAGATCAATTCTAAAGTAATTTACTTTCTCAAAATCATGTCATCCTTCAAATTAAATGAGCATTCTGGAAAGTGAGGACATTTTTTTTTTATTTTTACGAATAGGCAACACACTGTTCTTCACACACACCGTCTTGTTTCACTATATATAAGTGTCAACACACATAAAATGTTGTGTCCTCACGACCTCTTCTGTATGTGTGAGATGTCTTCTGTCTGCTGCGGGCGATTGACGCCCGTCAGATGATGCAACGCTCTCAATGCTCAAAGGCATGTTTGAAAGGCAACGACCGTTTTCAAGAAGGTGCAGAATTTTCGATGTGTAAAAATCCTAATAGTTGTGAATCTGCTGTAAATCGAAACAGTCTATTAGTGGACCTAATCCATGACAACCCAGAGTTGAGACCAGGACAAAGAGTTGTAGTCTTACACACTTCTCTGTGCTTCTTTCCGGGCAGTCACCCACTCAAATCCCCATAGTGACTGTGTCTGCCCCACGACCACTGAAACTAATCAAGTCTATGGTTAACAGAAGAGGAGTTATACATGAAAACATCATTAAAATAAACACCACCGCTGCAAAAGTGCAACTAAATCAAAAAATTAAATGTGGGCTCTTAAACATCAGATCTTTATCAACGAAAGCTGGATTGGTAAATGATTTAATATCAGATAATAAGATTGATTTATTTTGTCTCACTGAAACCTGAGACATGAAGAATATGTCTAAATGAATCTACTCCTCCTGGTCATATTAATACTCACATTCCTCGAGGTACTGGCCGAGGAGGTGGAGTTGGGGCCATATTTGACTCAAACCTCTTGATCAATCCTAAACCTAAACTAAAATATAACTCTTTTGAAAGCCTTGTTCTTACGCTCTCAAACCCAACATGGAAACAATAAAGCCAGTTTTATTAGTTCCTGTGTACCGCCCTCCTGGTCCGTATTCTGAAGTTCTATCTGAACTCTCAGAACTTTTATCAAGTTTAGTCCTTAAAACAGATAAAGTAATTATTGTAGGTGACTTTAATATTCATGTGGATGTTGAGAGTGATAGCCTTAATAATGCATTTATCTCAATATTAGATTCAATTGGGTTCAGTCAAAATGTACATGTTTAAACCAAACTCTGGACCTTGTTCTGGGATATGGTGTTGAAATTGAAAGTTTATCAGTGTGTCCACATAATCCTCTTTTATCAGACCATTTTTTAATAACTTTTGAAGTCCTGTTACTGGACTACAAGCCAGTAGGCAAAATATCCAACGCTCGATGTTTATCTGAAAGTGCTGTGACTAAATTTAAGGAAGTGATTCCATCAGCACTTGATTCAATACCAGGACTCAATATCAATATAACGGAGGACTCCAATGCTAACTTTAGTCCCTCCCAAATTAATCATCTTGTTGATAGCGCTGCAGCTTCACTGCGAATAACACTCGACTCTGTCGCTCCTCTTAAGAAGAAGATCATAAAACAGAAAAAGAAAGCTCCGGCTTAATTTACAAATCCGCAAACTAAAACAAAAGTCGAGAAATCTTGAAAGTAAATGGCGTTCCACTAAATTGGAAGAATCTCGTTTAGTCTGGTTAGATCATCTTAAAACGTATAAGAAGGCTCTCCGTAATGCCAGAGCAGCTTATTACTCTTCATTAACAGAAGAACATAAGAACAACCCCAGGTTTCTGTTCAGCACTGAGGCTGACAGAGAGCCACAGCTCTACAGAGCCTTCTGTTCCTATATCTCTCAGTAGTGACGACTTCATGAGCTTCTTTAACGATAAAATTATAATTATTAGAGACTAAATTAATCTCCTCCTGACCTCAATCAGTAACGACTTAACTTCAACTGTTGGAATTTTAAAAACATCTGTAACTCCTGAAATATATCTAGACTGTTTTACTCCAATCAACCTTAACCAACTAACTTCAACAATCTCATCGTCTAAAGCCATCAACCTGTCTTTTAGACCCGATTCCAACTAAACTGTTTAAAGAAGTTTTACCCTTAATTAACACTTCGTTATTAAATATGATCAACCTGTCTCTATTATCTGGCTACGTACCAAAATCCTTTAAAGTAGCTGTAATAAAACCACTTCTTAAAAAGCCTAGTCTTGATCCAGAGGTTTTAGCCAACTATAGGCCGATATCTAACCTTCCCTTTCTCGCTAAAATCCTTGAGAAAGCAGTCGCAAAACAGTTGTGTGACTTTTTACATAATAATAGTTTATTTGAGGTTTTTCAATCTGGATTTAGAGTTCATCATAGCACAGAGACGGCACTGGTGAAAGTTACCAATGACCTTCTAATGGCTTCAGACAAAGGACTCGTCTCTGTTCTTGTCTTGTTAGACCTCAGTGCTGCTTTCGACACTGTTGATCAGGACATTCTACTACAGAGACTGGAACATTGTGTTGGCATAAGAGGAACCGCACTAAGCTGGTTCAAGTCCTATTTATCTGAGCGATCTCAATTTGTACTTGTTAACGATAAATCCTCCATGACAGCCAAAGTCAGTCTTGGAGTTCCGCAGGGTTCTGTACTTGGACCGATTCTATTCACCTTATATATGCTTCCTTTGGGCAATATTATAAGGAACCACTCTATAAACTTTCATTGTTATGCGGATGATACCCAATTATATCTATCAATTAAACCAGATGAAACCAATCAATTGGCTAAACTTCATGCCTTAAGGACATAAAAACTTGGATGTCTAGCAACTTTTTGATGTTAAACACAGACAAAACTGAAGTTATTATACTTGGCCCTAAACGCCTCCGAAACGCATTTTCTAATGACATAGAAGCTCTGGATGGCATTAACTTGGCCTCCAGCACCACTGTAAGGAATCTTGGCGTCATCTTTGATCAAGATCTGTCGTTTAACTCCCACATAAAACAAATCTCAAGGACTGCCTTCTTTCATCTACGTAACATTGCAAAAATAACATCCTGTCTCAAAATGATGCAGAAAAACTAGTCCATGCATTTGTTACTTCAAGGCTGGATTACTGCAACTCATTGTTATCAGGTTGTCCAAAAAAGTCGCTTAAGACTCTTCAGTTGATCCAAAATGCAGCGGCACGTGTATTGACTAGAACAAGGAAACGGGATCATATTACTCCTGTATTAGCTGCTCTGCACTGGCTCCCGGTAAAATACAGAATAGAATTCAAAATCCTTCTCCTGACTTACAAATCAATTAAAGGTCAGGCTCCAGCATATCTTAAAGATCTCATAGTACCTTATAAACCAACTAGAGCATTGCGCTCCCAGACTGCAGGGTTACTTGTGGTTCCTAGAGTCTCTAAGAGTACAATGGGAGCCAGAGACTTCAGCTATCAAGCTCCTCTCCAGTGGAACCAGCTTCCAGTTTGTGTTCAGGAGGCAGACACACTCTCCACATTTAAGAGTAGGCTAAAGACTTTCCTTTTTGATAAAGCTTATAGTTAGGGCTGGCTCAGGTTTGCCCTGGATCAGCCCCTAGTTATGCTGCTATAGGCTTAGACTGCCGGGGGACACCTCCCTGCTCTCTTCCTTCTCTCCCTCTCTCTTCTTCCTCCCTCTCTTCTTCTCCCTCTCTATCTGTATGCATTTATGTAAATGTATGTTACTAACTCACCATCCGGGGTATCATCCCCGGAGTGTCTGTCTCTCATGTGGCAGGTTGCCACTGATAAAGTTTACGTCAGGATCATGAATCGTGGCTGCGCCTGCTGCCCTGGTCCTGCTGGACACCGGGAAGCCTTATTGACATTTTCCTGGATTCATCCAAACTTTCTATTTCTTTTTTTTTTCCAACACAACATAATTTCTGTCAAATGTTGTATTTGTACTATGTTGTTTATCCTGTACACACGACATCTATTGCACGTCTGTCCGTCCTGGGAGAGGGATCCCTCCTCAGTTGCTCTCCCTGAGGTTTCTTCCATTTTTTCCCCTTTAATTTTGGGGTTTCTTTTAGGAAGTTTTTCCTTGTGCGATGCGAGGGTCTAAGGACAGAGGATGTTGTAACCTGTACAGTCTGTAAAGCACACTGAGACAAATGTATAATTTGTGATATTGGGCTATACAAATAAATTTGATTTGATTTGATTTGAAATAGTCAGGAGCCAGTTAGACAAAGTAGTTTTAGAGATTTGTGATGAAACAGGTTAAGAAAAGTTGACATGCAGATGATGATTTATGTCTTTATTATCATAGGCTGTGTTCTCACCAAACAAGCAGATGTTGGCCTCGCTAGACGCCCCAGAGCGGAGCAGGCGCTTCATGTAGATACCAACAAAGTGTCATCACTTATGGCTGAAGTAACCTCTATTGCTGCTTCGTACATGGAAGTCTCTGATATGTCATGTGTGCGTTCCAAACATCATCTGGAGGCACAGCAGCTCAGGGAAGTTACCTGAGCTGTATTCTCTGTATCCAGCACGCGTTGTCTGCATTAATCCGGTTTACGACGGCGGTGCGAACCCACGATACAGAGAGTTTGCTGAGATTTAGTTGCAATAAAGAGAACAAAAGGAAGCCGAAATAACTCCATCATGAGGCCGATTTGTAAAAAGTCTGAATTCTTGCTCAGTCAGGTCCGTTGGCCAGACGACAAGCAAAGAACCTTTAAAATGCTTGTTTTCTGAATGGAGTCCGGATCGATCAGGGAGAGGCTAACATAAATACGTTTATACTAGGGCTGTCGAATTAGCGCGTTCATTTTGATTAACTAATCACAGAAAAAATAACGCAACAAAAATATTAACGCAGATTAATCGCGCTCTTAGATGCCCCTGACTTCTGCTCCGACAGCACCCCCCTGTCCCCCCCCCCCCCCCCCCGTCGCACGGAGCTCTCAGAGAAAATATGGATATATGCGATTAATCGCAATGAATTAATCACAGAACTTGAAATTCATTTGATTGATATTTTGAATGGCCTGACAGCCCCAGTTTCTACTCATGGATATCTACACACTGTGTAACTTTAAAACTCACCAGCATGTAAGATGTTCATCGGCTGAGGGACGTGAGGAGAAGCTCAACACTGAGACGCTTCGTCTCGCACTGCGTTCGGCATGAACGCACCGATATAACATTGTTATGGCAAACAGCATCCGCCACAGCAGAGCAACATGATCTGCGTGTTGGAGGAGAACACCTCGGCCGCAGCTCATTGCACTATAGTTTACGTTTTATGGAAAATGAGGACCAACATAAAAGACGTATTTTGCCTAAATGAGGACCAAAGATGTTAAAACGCTTGGTAGAGATGCACAGTCGGCGAGTGTTCTGTCATTTGATCCATTGCTATTATAAAAAGTATTGATCGCAGCAGTTTTTGATGAATGCAGTTGGTTCCGGCCCACCTGTGGTACCGATACGAGGACAAAGAGCCTCACTGACAGCTGTGGGCCGTTCTGTTTACATGCACGCTCACATTACCGCGCTGCATCTGCTCGTCTGGGTTTTGTTCACATTTGTACATCCCGGACCGAGTGTCTGCTGGACGCTGGAAGGCTTTTTCGCATTTTTCACCGTTCCTGCATCTACGGCGGTGTAATTAATCTAGCTGACAGGTGTCTGCTGCGCAGGTACAAACAGCCAAATAATAGGGTCTGTTCAGGATGTGACGGCTCCTGCTGCGCGCTGCAGAAAAACACCAGCAGGTGTTTACTAAAAATGAAACAGAGTGGAATCAGCAGTTTACAGCAGTTCATTCAGCAGCAGCAGAGAGAGCGAGCACTGGGACTTATTCTGGTTTATTTAGCAGCACAGCTGAGGCCTGGTTCACATTCAGACAGCAGATCTGCCTGCTGATGTCAGAGCGGGAGACTTGTGTAAGTCAGACCTGCAGGATCGAGCACGATCTGCTGAGATCTCCAGCACACCTGGAAGATGCTTCTGCTGTTAACATCATTAGAGTGACACATCGTCCTTGAGCTCACGTGGAGAGCTTTGAACAAGCACCTGGCCCCAGACCCTGTATAACAGAAGTGACTACAGTCCCTGGTTTGCTGACTAACTGTTTGAAGCCTCGAGTTTTGCATCTTGTTTTTGCGGAGAAGGTGGAGCTGAGTGCTAAATACCTTCCGTTGACTTCCATCTGAAACACACTATACAAATATAAAGTCATAAATGGGGAATTAAGATGTGTCCTCTTTATGAAAGATAATTTCTACACTTGTAATATTTAGAAATAGTGAAATAGTGCAATATATGTGCAGCTAAAATAGTCAAAGTATTGTCATAATATTGTAATATAGATATTGGATGGGAGATGTTCTCTAAGTGATCTAAGGCTCTTATTTTGAAGGGGAACAGATGGCGTCACATTAAAGAGGGTCAAAGTGAAGCGCTGTAACCAACTCTACTGCAGACAAACTGCTGCTTGATGCCATCTGACCTGTACAACATATAACTGATGTGTAACTGCTCAATGCACCGATGAGAAAGTCCAGCTTCAGTTTATGGACGAGTGTGTGTGCATGAGTTGCTAACTCTGAGGTGAGAGGGAGTCAGCAGAGACCAGAGCAGCCGCTGTAAAAATAGTTTATAGGAGGAATTAGAGCGGATCATCATTAACCCGAGCCCGGCACGCAGCGTTAAAGGACCTGCAGGAGCTCCTGACGGAGGGATGAGAGGCAGGAACCAACACGAAGGAGGGGAAGTGAAGGTGCAGCATCTGATGAAGCATCACCACGAGGGGAAGACGTTCACCTCTGCAGCGGGGCTTTAATAATCCTGCCAAAACATTCAGATTAATGACATGTTAATTTTTGCTGCAAAAAAATATATATTAAAGTTGTTTAATCAACGCTTCAAATGAGCAGCTGCACAGAGCTTTTTTAGCCTCTTTTAGCTCCTAGTTTTGGTTTCCTGCCCTCAGGGAGCAGCTGTTTCACCGTCACCGTACACTTCCTGAAGCTACATCACAGTAGCTGCTGCATAGCATAGCATATTAAAGCGCTCAAGTTGAATTGTGTACCTCTAGTTTTGCTAATTTTTTGGAATATAAACACAAGTCAGACGTGTTTTCAGTTTGATAAACTAAATAAAAGCAGCGATAATTAAATCTGGATGTGTAATCCATAAAATGTAAATATTCTGGATATTTTATTATATTATTTTATACGCTGCAGGCTGAACGTGGCAGTTGTTTCCTGCAGGAGGCGAGTTCTCTGTTTGATTTCTGTGTTTCTTTCCCTGAAGAATCAGAAGGAAGCTCAGAGTCTGTTAAAGCACATAAAGCTGCTGATTAGCTGCCCGGCTGTTAATTCCCGCTGACACTGTATCGGGGTTATTTGCCTGGTAGGCGCTCAGGCCTGCAGTGACCATGCCTCGCACGATGAGGAAGTGACACTTTAATGCACTGGATAGATCAAAATGGCTAATGTTTTATTAGCGGCCTGCCATCGGCTGCAGGTGGAAGCAGCTTTTATTGGAGCCCTTCCCTCCTCTCACGGCACTCTGTGCAGAAATAAATGAAGGTATTAACATTAAGCACCTCTCCCATGGAGGCGCCGGCTCCTCCAGTCAGACTTTACCCACACAGCCAGGTGAATCAAATCCTTCCTCAGGTACACTTACAGCTGGAAGTTGTTGTTAAAATGAAGCTGAGGTGATGTTCAGGGCGCTGATGTCAGACCAGCTGCTCCCGACGCCTCGTTTTCAGAAACTAGGATCTCACTCAGACCTCCTCCAGGGCCCACGGTGCGTTCACATGCTGCTCCGATGGTGGGGAAGTCCTTCATGAGCTTTAGGTAATAATCCGGAAACAAGATGGTGACGAGTTCATCTTCAACAACAACATCCAGAATGTATATATCGCTCTTCACATCTGGAGCTGTAACACGACTTTCTTACATTTTTTAATTTGTTTGATTTATTCCTGACCAGACGGGAGTGGTGGAAACTCAAGAGCAATGCGAGTAGTGCAGGATTAACCTCCACAATGATTCCACATGAAGATGTGCACACTTTGTATTGTTTCAAATGAAATGCTCTTCTTCTGTTCATGAACATTTATTTGGATATTGCATGAAAGTAAATTATTTCTTGCTTTGTGCTTAAATTCCAGCAGATCCATTAACCTCAGTGTGACTTTAAAACACTTCTGATGGACTGTAGACTCTCCCCAAAACATGATATCAATAAACCCTTTACACACAGTTTGTAGAAAAATCAATCCCAAAACTTGGAGTTGAATAAAGTGCTGAGTCCAGATGTGAGCGTCTGACTCCGGCTGCTGACGGCGGCCTTTTCGTGTCGTGAGGCTCACGCTGCATCTGCGGCTGCGGCTACAGATGCCTTTTGTTGTCGCTTCTTAACTCTGCACACCAGGAGCCTGATACTTAACAATCTGGAGCTCATAATGTGCGGCGAGGAGGAGCTCTCGTCTCCCATCATGCACTCTACCCGATCCGTGCCCTGGAGGGACGGGATAACGATTCATAAGAAGAGTCGTGTCTGGATTCTACAGAAGTGAACTCCGGCTTCTGATAATGTGTCGGGGAGGCTTCTCTTCGCTTGGTTGCACGTTTCTTTCACACTTGTGAAGGCGTCGAGGAAGGTTTTAAGATTGATGGCAGGAAGAAGAAGAACCCCCCCCCCCCCCCCACACACACACACACACACACACACACACACACACACACACACACACACACACACACACACACACACACACACACGTCCAGAGTAGCAGCTGAGTTGCTGAATAAGTGAGAAATTGTGATGACGGCTTGCTGGACTGTGATGCATGATGGGAACGATGTGTTTGGCGTCTCCACATACAGTCAGTCCGGACAGAATGAAAACGCACATTTTAGCTGCCAACAAAAAAAAAGGAAACCTGAAGAGAAAAGTGTCCTGCTACTGAAAAGTTGATGACATGCTCGTCGTGCTCGTCGGGGAGAATGGCAGCTCTGAATGTGAAGCTGTCAGCTTGTTCTTTGACAGCGAGTCAAAACTCTCAGAGAGGCCCGGTTTGATTTCCTCAGAGTTTAGATCACATCCCGTCACCTCGCCACTTACAGGTGTCAGCGCCTGCAGTCAGATAAAACGAGAGGAAGGAGACACTACAACACACTACAACACTGCAATACTGCAATACTACAACACTGCAACACTACAACACTACGACACTACAACACTGCAATACTGCAATACTACAACACTGCAACACTACAACACTACAACACTGCAATACTGCAATACTACAACACTGCAACACTACAACACTACGACACTACAACACTGCAACACTACAACACTGTAACACTACAACACTACTATAACACTACAACACTACAACACTGCAACACTACAACACTACGACACTACAACACTGCAACACTACAACACTACGACACTACAACACTGAAACACTACAACACTGCAATACTGCAATACTACAACACTGCAACACTACAACACTACGACACTACAACACTGCAACACTGCAATACTGCAATACTACAACACTGCAACACTACAACACTACGACACTACAACACTGCAACACTACAACACTGTAACACTACAACACTACTATAACACTACAACACTACAACACTGCAACACTACAACACTACGACACTACAACACTGCAACACTACAACACTACGACACTACAACACTGAAACACTACAACACTGCAACACTACAACACTGCAACACTACAACACTGTAACACTACAACACTACTATAACACTACAACACTACAACACTGCAACACTAAAACACTACGACACTACAACACTGCAACACTACAACACTACGACACTACAACACTGAAACACTACAACACTGCAACACTACAACACTGCAACACTACAACACTACTATAACACTACAACACTACAACACTGCAACACTACAACACTGCAACACTACTATAACACTACAACACTACAACACTGCAACACTACAACACTACAACACTGCAACACTACAACACTGCAACACTACAACACTGCAACACTACAACACTACTATAACACTACAACACTACAACACTACTATAACACTACAACACTACAACACTACAACACTACAACACTGCAATACTGCAATACTACAACACTGCAACACTACAACACTACGCCACTACAACACTGCAACACTACAACACTGTAACACTACAACACTACTATAACACTACAACACTACAACACTACAACACTGCAACACTAACAACACTACAACACTGCAAACACTACAACACTAACAACACTACAACACTGCAAACACTACAAACACTACAAACACTGCAACACTAACAACACTACAACTATAACACTGAAAACACTACAACACTAGCAACACTACAACACTAGCAACACTACTATAACACCTACAACACTTAGCAACACTAGCAACACTACAAACACTGCAACACTACTAAAACACTAACTACAAAATTGCAACACTACAACACTACAACCTGCAAACACACAACACTCTTCAACAACTACAACACTTACAACAACTACAACACTACTAACACTACAAAAAACACTACAACACTACAACACTAGCAACACTAGCAACCAACACATACAAACACTAGCAACACTGCAACACTACAACAATCCACTACAACACTGGACTGCAACACTACAACACTAACGACACTACAACACTGCAACACTATAACACTAACAACACTACAAACACGGCAACAACTAACAACACTACTATAAAACCTACAACACTACAACACTACAACATCTGCAACACTACAACACTACACACTACAACACTGCAACACTACAACACTACGACACTAGACACTACACACTGCAACACTACAACACTGCAACACTACAACACTGCAACACTACAACATTACTATAACACTACAACACTGCAACACTACAACACTGCAACACTACAACACTACTATAACACTACAACACTACACTACAACTGCAACACTACAACACTACTATAACACTACAACACTATAACACTACAACACACTACAACACCACTACAACACTGCAACACTACAACACTACAACACTGCAACACTACAACACTACTATAACACTACAACACTACAACACTGCAACACTACAACACTACGACACTTCGACACTACAACACTGCAACACTACAACACTGCAACACTACAACACTGCAACACTACAACATTACTATAACACTACAACACTGCAACACTACAACACTGCAACACTACAACACTACTATAACACTACAACACTACAACACTACAACACTACAACACTACTATAACACTACAACACTACAACACTACAACACTGCAACATTACGACACTAAAACACTATAACACTGCAACACTACGACACTACAACACTATAACACTGCAACACTACGACGACACTACAACACTGCAACACTACAACACTACTATAACACTACAACACTACAACACTGCAACACTACAACACACTACACCACTACAACACTACAACACTGCAACACTACAACACTACAACACTATAACACTACAACACACTACACCACTACAACACTACAACACTGCAACACTACAACACTACTATAACACTACAACACTGCAACACTACAACACTACAACACACTACAACACTACAACACACTACACCACTACAACACTACAACACTATAACACTGCAACACTACAACACTACAACACTACAACACACTACACCACTACAACACTACAACACTATAACACTGCAACACTACGACACTACAACACTACAACACAGCACAACACTACGACACTACAACACTATAACACTGCAACACTACGACACTACAACACTACAACACTACTATAACACTACAACACTGCAACACTACAAACACAACACTACAATACTACTATAACACTACAACACTACAACACTGCAACACTACAACTCTACGACACTACAACACTATAACACTGCAACACTACGACACTACAACACTACAACACTGCAACACTACAACACTACTATAACAATACAACACTACAACACTGCAACACTACAACACTACTATAACACTACAACACTGCAACACTACAACACTACAACACACTACACCACTACAACACTACAACACTATAACACTGCAACACTACGACACTACAACACTACAACACAGCACAACACTACAACACTACAACACTACGACACTACAACACAACAAAACACTTCAACACTACGACACTACAACACTGCAACACTACAACACTACAAACACAACACTACAACAAAACACTACAACAAAACACTACAACACAACACTTCGACGCCGCGACGCCACGACGCCTCGACACTACGACACTATGACACTTCAACACTGTTGCAGCTCTGACGGGAAGCTAACAAGGCCCGGTGTGTCATGTGTGTTCATGTAGATGTAACAAGGACCGGTGTGGAGATGTTTTATATTCTTCTTGTCATCAGACCAACGCTGATTATTTCTCCTCACAAGTATTGTGTGTATCTTTTCCTTCGGTGCCGCAGAGCTATTACAAACTATTACAAACACATTAATGAGCCTCACTGTTGTGTGTGTGACCATGAACACACCGTAGTTAGTTTAACTCCCACACACACACACACACCGTCCTGCTGACACAAACCCTCACTAGAGCGTCAAATGTAGATTAATCCGCCGCTGAAAATAGTCCCCAGCAGGAGATTCAGGGGCAAATTAATTTCCTTAATTGTTTATTTGCCTGATTTGAGTCCTGTAGTGTCTTTAACATGTAAAGAACTTTATAAATACAGTGTATTATATTATTCCTTCTCAAAGCACCTCACAGGTTAACACCCCGACTGCTCTGATAGCATCTTGCTGCTCCTGCGTTCGTATATAAACGAGGTAATATTCTGTCACTTGGATCCTTTCTATGCAAATGAGCCTCATTGAAAACAGTCCAATGTACAAGACAATTGTCTTCTTCTGTCGGCCATTGTTCCGCCTGTAAAGGTAACATTTACACTTTAAATGTGAAACTTTATGGCCGTGTTCGCGCTGTTATCAGACTGCAATCCATTCTCTTTAGAGTTTGCAAGAATATTTTAAACTTTCCTCTTTAAACACAATGTTTCAAATCAGGACTGTGTGATATCTCTTGTGCAGTCAGTGACCAGGATGCACTGATGTACTTGAGGCCTTCGTTGTTTTCAGTTGCATTCACTGTCACATTTCCTCTGAGGTTTTATTGATGAAGCTCTGAAGTTTAAACGGAGTCTTTTCTTCCTTTTTATCATCCAGGAAGCTTTTTAGTTGTGCTGTTTATTTAAATAAAGCAAAAAGCTCAGTCTGCTGAGATATCCTCTGGTAAATGCAGCCAATGCATAAAGAAAAGTAAGTCTGTCTGAGACGCTGCAGAGCCTCCTCACTTCTGACGTTAATTCACTTCCATACAGAAAGCTGTGAAATGGGCTCTTATAGACTCCCAGAGAAACTGAGCACAATCACGTCCACGGTCGACATTAATCCATAAACTTGTACAGTATGTAATTTTACGCTTCGGCGTCATTTCATGTCTCTGTGACTTTAATGGTTCCAACAGATAAACAGAAGTGAGCGCTGCTTCTCTCAGTTTGTGAAGGTTTGAGTCCAAGCTGTTTTTGTGGATTCTAATTTTAATCCAAGACGTTATTTCTGACGTGAAGAGAGATAAGAGCGTCGGGATGAAAAGGGGATTTTCCTTTTGGTAATTAAACAATCTCATTCCTCTCAGGATCAGATTAAACCGAGGACTTGTCACACCACTTCTGGGAATCTTCCACATCCTGCCAATGTCGAACTCTCATGCAAACAGCAGTCGATCACATCGTGTGGAAACGTCTCAGCTGCTGCAAAGCTGAAGAAGTTTTCAAACTTTTTTGTTTCCAAACTTTAAAGTTCCTCAGACACGGTGACGCAGAAGTTTCCTCCTCGTGTCACATTGAAGCTGCACTCCTCAGCACGATAGTGAAGGACTGTCGTGCTTCCACTCAGTCGGGGGACTCGGAGGAGATGATGGACAAAAGTGGAGCGCGGTTATCAAACTCCACATCTCCCATTTGTAACTTTCAGGTATACATTTGTTATCTTAAAGCCAAAGTCGTGATGTCATCAGGGCTCCTCCAGAGACACAGACTCACCGTATGAATAACTGACAATTTCGCTAGTTAACGCAACGCATTTATTAGCTTTTTGTCTCCCATTTCACGCAGTGGCAATATTAAAGTCTGATGTAGTATGGCGGTCGGGGTGGGGTTTACTTATTGACATTGACTGCTTCGTAACTTAATTTATGTAGCAAACGTCCTGTTTTTAACGTAAACTGTGATCTTCTCCTAAACATAACCAAGAACTCTAGTTTTAAATTCACAACGTCTTTGAAACATGTCCTTTAAAAGTGCAATTTAAACGCCTTTAAACGTGTTTTTACAGGCTAACATCTCAACGTCTTAAGGAAACTGAGCTGCCGCCCCGTTAACACGACTGCTACAGGTGCAGCCGTGCAAAGCTCTAATGTTAATGAAACACGAGGACTGAGGATAGATGTCGTTTCTCTGGTCTGAGCACATCTGCAACACATTGTTGGTCTGAGTCTGCACATGGGATGTGTTAACAATAAATAAAATATAGCATAAGACCAATCAACAACACTAATATATTCATTTATTTTGAGTTAAACTGGCTTTTAATTTTTTGATTTCCGAAATCCTTTGAAGCAGAGCAAGTGGCAGTGAGAGCAGAATCAGCTCAAATACTTCCTCTGCTGCCAACATACTTTCTCATTCAGGGCAAGATGACAGCTGGATTTTTATATAAATATCTGGATGTTGAAGCTTTAACAAACTGAAAATAAAGTTGGAGCTGCTGGGCGTGCGTGCACATGTGAACGCAGGTTCGACCAAACAGCTGCCAAACCGGTGTGCTGCGGCGTCGGAGGCCAGCTTTCCCATTAGCGCTGGATGTTAGTGAGGCGTAGCCGGCGGTGACGGATGCTGTTGGCATCGGCACATGTAAACTCGCTGTCACACACACACACACACACACACACACACACACACACACACACACACACACACACACACACATACACACACACACACACACACACACACACACACACATACACACACACATACGCAGGAAGACAGGAAATGCAACAGGGAGTAATGTGGAACAGATTTGAATAGTCTGCAGCCAGCCACTGCACACTGCCAACCACAGCGGCCGACAAATAGAAGACGAAATAAGACACAAACAGGACGAGAACACGTGATGAGGTTTGAGGAACGCCAAGACGAAACAACAGAATCATATAAATATAATTAAAATGAAAAAATTACGTTAGCGCTCTGTCTATTCATCTCAGGATGTAGGCTCTAATTAAAGCTGGACCGCTACAAGCCAGGCACTGAGGATCAATACCAGCCTCACCACCCTGCAGAGGTCCAACCCAGGGGGGGGGGAGGGGGGTGGAAGAGAGAGAGAGAGAGAGAGAGAGAGAGAGAGAGGGCTGTATGTCTGCCTCCATTTATTGAATTTCCACTTGCTTTACAACACGGTGTTAAGCAGAGGCACGAACAGCCTGCAGCTGCTAACAGCCTCACACTGGACCACACACACACACACACACACACACACACACACACACACAAACACACAAACACACACACACATACACACACACACACACGCACGCCTGCTTTCTAAAACAAGAACTGATGACATAAAGTAGTCATTTTGAAAAATGTCCTCACAATCCTGAAAGACCCAATTTAGCAACAAGTATTTCCTTTCCAAAACTAGTCCTCAGTTTCACGAAATATCCTCACTTTACTAAATATCCTCACTTTCACTAAACATCTTCACTTTCACTAAATATCACCACTTTCTTAAATAGTTCCCACATTACCAAAAAGGTTTTTTGAAGATGTAAAACTTAAATCGGTCGTAGAAGACACAAACAACCTAAAACCATAGCATCAGTAAGTTTCTTTACTAGATAATATAAAACGTTCCTCAGAGAAGATATCAGCTGATGTTGTTCTTCAGCAGTAGAATCATGAAGAACATTGATGATGCTGATTTCATTGTTTCTAATTCAACCTTCCTGAAAGCTCAATATGTGGCATAAGCTACACTACTTTTTAAAAGTAGGTTCCTGATGACGAGGTTGGAGCCTTTATAGCCCAATGGGCCTATCGATGACAGCAGTGAGGATGTCCGACCAATCGGCTGCTTGATGTGCAGTCAGCTGTCATCACCTGTCCATCACTGCTGATGTGAGGCTGTAAAAGAATGGAACCGGCCGTGCTCGTGGCTCTGATGCTGAGATTACCCTGAGGCTGGCCGCTCTGTCCAATTAGCGTTATGTATGAGCTGCATTTCATCAGCGAGGCGTCCTCCCCTCTCGACATCCATGATGGTCCCCCTGAGCAGGGGAGAAGGAGGCAGACACCAGACCTCTTGGACCATATGGGAGAATTCAGAAGTGTTGAGCCATAAGTGTTTCTCTCCCAGGAAGCAACGTCTCATGTTAGAGTCCGGGTGTAGACGTGGTGAACCTGTTGAGGAACGAGTGGAATTGACACAGAGGCACGTTTCAACAGAAACATCCATCAAGAGCCTCCGGCCTCCGAGTGGATCTCATTAACTCACTAATCTGTTCCAAGAATCATTACGACTAGAAAACCATCAGGTCAAAGTCTCAGGTCGAAACTACACACAAGTACAGTACATCGCCATGGTTCAAATACAAAGAGACACAAGTGGAGCGTCTGCTACCCCACGGCCACCAGGGAAGTCTTCTTTGTTCCCCAACTCTAAATAGCACATTAAGGGAACTTAAGAAACATTATCCCAGCTCTGTATACGCTTAAAACTCTCTTTATAACCGTTCTACACTTGAGGGAACTTATTATATTGTAGCGTAATGCTGCTGTAGGTGAAAACTAGCTTACTGCATGTGTTCAAATCTAACGTCACATCTGTCTTCTGATATACAACACATTTGTTTTTGCCTCAGTGTTGCATTTATATGTAGTTGATTTGAACACGTTTTCTCAAACTAAATCATCAACAAAAGGGTCAAATCTGACTCAAAGAATATTGTTTCTGTGATGTATTTAATTTAATAGTATGACATCCAGCAGTGCTTACAGAATACTCAAAACACTACCAACGTATTATCCTGCTTTGATAATCATGTTCTGATATGAACACATTCGCACTATTTGCATCTTGAGTTGCACATGATAATGTGTGTTGTTAGTATGTTACTGCACCAGGGGAGACATATAGAGACATGTAGAGATATTAAGAGAAATGTAGAGACATTTAGAGAGATGTAGAGACATGTAGATACATGTCTCTACATGCAGAGACATGTAGAGACATGTAGAGACATATAGAGAGACGTAGAGAGATGTAGAGACATGTAGAGAGCTGTAGAGACTTGAAGAGACATGTAGAGAGATGTAGAGACATATAGAGTCATGTAGAGCAATGTAGAGAGATGTATAGATATGTAGAGACATGTAGAGACATGTAGATACATGTCTCTACATGCAGAGACATGTAGAGACATGTAGAGACATATAGAGAGACGTAGAGAGATGTAGAGACTTGAAGAGACATGTAGAGAGATGTAGAGACATATAGAGACATGTAGAGACATGTAGAGATATTAAGAGAAATGTAGAGACATTTAGAGAGATGTAGAGACATGTAGATACATGTCTCTACATGCAGAGACATGTAGAGACATGTAGAGACATATAGAGAGACGTAGAGAGATGTAGAGACATGTAGAGAGATGTAGAGACTTGAAGAGACATGTAGAGAGATGTAGAGACATATAGAGTCATGTAGAGCAATGTAGAGAGATGTATAGATATGTAGAGACATGTAGAGAGATGTAGAGACATGTAGATACATGTAGAGACATGCAGAGACATGTAGAGACATATAGAGACATATAGAGACATATAGAGACATATAGAGACATGTAGAGATATTAAGAGAAATGTAGAGACATTTAGAGAGATGTAGAGACATGTAGATACATGTCTCTACATGCAGAGACATGTAGAGACATGTAGAGACATATAGAGAGACGTAGAGAGATGTAGAGACATGTAGAGAGATGTAGAGACTTGAAGAGACATGTAGAGAGATGTAGAGACATATAGAGTCATGTAGAGCAATGTAGAGAGATGTATAGATATGTAGAGACATGTAGAGAGATGTAGAGACATGTAGATACATGTAGAGACATGCAGAGACATGTAGAGACATGCAAAAACATGTAGAGACATATAGAGACATGTAGAGATATTAAGAGAAATGTAGAGACATTTAGAGAAATGTAGAGACATTTAGATACATGTAGAGACATGCAGAGACATGTAGAGACATGTAGAGACATATAGAGAGACGTAGAGAGATGTAGAGACATGTAGAGAGATGTAGAGACTTGAAGAGACATGTAGAGAGATGTAGAGACATATAGAGTCATGTAGAGCAATGTAGAGAGATGTATAGATATGTAGAGACATGTAGAGAGATGTAGAGACATGCAGAGACATGTAGAGACATGCAAAAACATGTAGAGACATATAGAGACATATAGAGAGATCTAGAGACATGTAGAGACATGTAGAGAGATATAGAGAGATGTAGATACATGTAGAGAGATGTAGAGACATGTAGATACATGTAGAGAGATGTAGAGATATATAGAGACATTTAGAGCAATGTAGAGATATGTATAGATATGTAGAGACATGTAGAGACATATAGAGACATGTAAAGACATGTAGATACATGAAGAGACATGAAGAGACATGTAGATACATATAGAGAGATCTAGAAACATGTATAGACATGTAAAGACATGTAGATACATGTAGAGAGATGTAGAGACATGTAGAGACATGTAGAGGGATCTAGATACATGTAGAGACATATAGATACATGTAGAGACATGTAGAGACATTTAGAGACATATAGAGACATATAGAGACATGTAGAGGGATGTAGATACATGTAAAGACATGTAGATACATGTAGAGACATGTAGATGCATGTAGAGACATGTAGAGACATGTAGAGACAAATAGAGATATGTAAAGTCATGTAGATACAGCAGCTTATTTGATGACAGCAGGGTTAATGGAATTAGAAACAGTGAACATTCTCCAGTTTGTTATTAGTCTGCACGTCTCTAAGTAAAGCACATCAGCGCTGCATCTCCCCGGGGTTTAAAGCTACTGAGCACATTTAACAGCGTCTCTGAGTTTCTCATCAGTGTGGTGCGGGGAGGCAGATGCCAACCAGTGTCCACAACATTAACCCGGTTAGTGTCTGACACACACTCCTTCATGTATCTGCAGAAATAATCCTGTGTCTGATCCACAGGTCGTACACATGTTTTATTTATTATGTGTCATGAATAGATGTCCTCTGTGTTTCTGACACACACACATCGCAAGGTATTCTGGGCGCTGCCGTCATCAGGAGGTCAGCCCTACCGCGTGGCCGCAGAGGGAAACAGCGGCGGTGTGAGACAATAAATAGGTGCATAAAGCGAAAGCGAGAACATATGTGAAGAAGCTTCTATGTTTTGCTCTTTTGTCACCCTGACAGGTGCGACAGGGAAGAAATAGTCTTCGGCAGAAATGTGCGAAGTAAGCAGCTTCTCTCTGGAGCTCCGTGTGAGAGAGGGCAGAAAAACAAGATACGAGGTGTGAACAGCAAAACCAGCTTCTGTTTAATGTCCTGTCCACATACGAGGAGCACGTTATTTCACACATATAGAGGATTAATAAAGCTGAGACCAGCTGGACTGTCCCATGTCACTCACACGATGACTTATTAAGACTGCAGAACAACATTTAAGTATTTTATGACATCTGGAGAAGATTAGTTTGTGTGTCTGGATGCAGACCAGGGGAAACAATGATGTGTCGTCTGACCTTGTGACGTGCACATGTTACACATCAGCTGATGGATGTATTCATAGTTTAGCTTTTGAAATCCTGCTGACTTCTCTGATCTGATGTCAAACGATCCTGCAGCTGGTTTGTTTTTGTTCACGTTTCAACATATAAATCAGAGGAGTCGCTGCAAAGTATGTTTTCCTCCCTTTTCCTCGGCTCGCAGTTCCCCGTGCGTTCGGTCTGTGTGCAGAGCTCGACTGATCATGCCGCGGACATATGAGAGGAAACAAATGTTGATCTTCATCAAACTCTGGGGAAGACAGAAAGACTGTCTCTCTTTGAACAACATATGGACACCCTGTCATCCATTATAAGAGCAAACTCTTGTGGGGTAACCCAGACACAGAGAAATATGAAAAATTCAAATCCTCAGTAGTAAATCGCAGAATACTGTTGTAGGATAAAGTGTAATTATAGGAACTGCCAAGGTGTGTCTGAAGCATATGGCTGTTTCTCGCTGGGTGACTGTTGTTTCTCTCTGGGTTTCAGAGAAGAAGGACGCCCGTCTTTGTTCTGGGATTTGTGGCAACAATATGTGATTACTGCTGTTTTATTTATGGCTGCCTGTTTTTCTTATTTTCCAGCTTCCTTGTTTCTCTCCCCCACAGAGCATCTCAGCTGCTGCCAAAGGCTCCGTCCCGGTCATTCATCATTTAAAGGTGCCAGTCAATAAATGATATGAGTGAATGATTCATTCAGGCACTAAGTGCAAACAAATACTGTGTAAGCTGCTGTCCATGTTCATGTTCAGAAGAGGAGCTTCCTCTTTAATTTATCAGCAGGAATCCACAGATACTTCACACGCTTTTAGCAGATGTTTGTCTTTATGGTGCAACAATCTTGTTTTATTGACATAAAATTGAAGAATGAAAGAAGAGAAACCGATTTTTCTTTCTCTTCTTTACATTTAGTATCAGGAAAATACTGTGTCACGGGTTGAATGACCACATATCAAAAGGAAGAGATGAATAGACTAGATCTCTACTGGAGGAGAGTAAGTAGATCCACTGACGATGGAACATTAGTCAAATATTTACGTATTTACACACTATCTATCCACTGAACCTTTCAGTGTCGGCTCAGCACGCTCAGCAGAAGTCCTTAATGAGAGTCTTGTCCACTATTAAGCTCGAGGCCGACCAGGAGCGTGCTTCCGGGCCATAGCCTTCCCAGTCCACCAGGAATTACTTGCCCCGTCCCCGGTTACGGACCGCGAGGAGTTTCAGGACCTTGTAAACCGGGCCCCCGTCGACGATCTGGGGAGGTGGAGGGGGCTTGGAGGCGGGGACGAGTGTGCTCTCCAGTGCGGGTTTGATTCTGCTGACGTGGAACGTCGGGTGAACCTTCATAGACCTGGGGAGACGTAGACGCACCGACACCGGGTTAATAATGTTCGATATGGGAAATGGACCCACGAACCTTGGAGCCAATTTTTTGGAGGCGACATGGAGAGGTAGGTCCTTAGTGGAGAGCCAGACCTTCTGGCCCGGTACGTAGACGGGAGCAGCCCTGCAATGTTTGTCCGCCGCGGTCTTCATCCGGACTGAACTCCTAAGCAAAGCCTGGCGAGCACCAGCCCATATTCGGTGACAGCGTCTGACCATGGCATGGGCCGACGGCACCGTAACCTCCCCCTCATTGGCCGGAAACAGTGGAGGCTGGTAGCCATTAGTACATTGAAAGGGAGAGAGGCCCGTGGCAGCTGTGGGAAGCGTGTTGTGTGCGTACTCCACCCAGGTGAGATGGTCGCTCCACGTGGCCTGGTTCTGTAAGACTAGACAGCGAAGGGTGGTCTCCAGCTCTTGGTTGAGCCGCTCCGACTGCCCGTTTGACTGCGGATGGTAGCCGGAAGACATGCTGATGATGGTGGCTCCCAAGAGTTGACAAAACTCTTTCCAAAATGAGGAGACAAACTGTGGACCCCTGTCGGACACAATGTCGCAGGGAAAACCATGGATCCTGAACACTTGGTTCATCATGACCTTTGCCGTCCCCTTGGCAGAGGGGAGTTTGGCGAGAGGAATGAAGTGAGCCATCTTGGAGAAGCGGTCAACCACCGTCAGAATGGTGGTATTTCCCTTAGAAGGAGGGAGTCCAGTCGCCCTCTCGGAATGGGCGCCCCCGGCAGCAGGTCAATTGGGCAGTCGAAGGGTCGGTGAGGGGGTAGCGACATGGCTTTGGTTTTATTAAAAACCTCTCTTAAATCATGGTAGCAGGGCGGTACTCTTGATAGGTCAGGATAATTCACTGCACTTACATAATTTACATCGGTTAACTGAGTGATGGGTGGGGAACGACAAGTAGTGTTACAATTCTTTCCCCAGGCCTTAACCTTTCCCACACTCCATTCACGGTGATTTGAATGGGCTCCGTGCAGTGGGTGACTTTAAACAGCAGGCGGCCGTCTAAGGTGCTGGCATTAATAGGTCTTGCTAACGGAACGGTCTTTAATCGTAACCGCTTCGCTAACCCTCGGTCCATGAGACTTTCATCAGCCCCCAAGTCAATTAACACCCCCTGGTCTATGGTCTGATTATTCACGGAGAATGTTACCTTGGTTACTGGGCGAGGAGGGAAGGTTGTGGACATCTTGCTCACCAGCGCCCTCCTCCTGGCTAGGCGTCGATGAGCGCCGGAGTATTCCACCCACTGTCAGCTGCCACTGTGCGGAACTCAATGGCATAATCGACCACCTGTCGATTGCGCTGTTGAATACTCATCAGTCTTTGGGAGGCTCCCCCAGCCGGTGATGCGTGGTCAAAAATGCGTCTTAATGTGTCTGTGAACTCGGACAGCGAGTGGCAAACTACAGAGTCTCTGGACCATTCAGCAGTAGCCCAGGCTGCAGCTCTCCCAGTCAAATGGGACACCATAAAGGCTACTTTTGCTTGGTCCGAAGAAAAGGCTGCCGGATTGCGTCTGAAGTGCAGGTCGCACTGGACGATAAAAGTCCTACAATTGCCGGCATCTCCGGAAAATCTCTCCAGAGCCAGACGCAGTGGCGAGAAGACAGCAGGAACTGCGACAGGAGGAGAGGAATCTACAGCAGGTGACGTCACCGGAGGAGCAGTCGACAGGTGAGAAAATAACTGTTGCATCTGTTTCGTCAGGAGGTGTATTTCCGAGGAAACAGCGGCTTGGAACTTTGTTTGACTGTCTACTACTCCCTGGAGTCCTTGACTGACGGCTACCAGCTGATTCTCCTGCTGCTGGACCTTTACACCCTGGAGTGATAGGGCGTCCTGAAGTCCTTTGGAGTCGGCTGAGTCCATTCTGGTCTGTTTGTTCTGTTACGCCTCAGACACAGGGAAGGAAGACTCATACGCACGACTCCGGACACAATGGTAAAGTGTGAAAAAACAATACTTTACTTTCGTAAAACCGAATATTAAATCAAAGCGCTCACTAGGAGGATTAACAGAGTTGTCTGAAAAAACACACTGATACTTGGAACACTGAACTTGGTCATGCTACGACAAGGATATGGTAAGACAAACGGACACGCGACAAGGGGAGACAGGAAAATTTATACAAGAGGTGAGTGGGAACAGGTGAAAACAATCAGGGGCGAGGGAGACGCTGACGATGGAGGGACATCACACCAGGACAGGGAGTAAAGGGATCTGGGTTGAGAAAGAGGTAGGTACAAAATAAAACAGGAAGTGACAAGACAACATGAACAACTCAACAAATTTGACGAGACATGACACTCATCATCCGGGGTATCATCCCTGGAGTTTCTGTGTCTCATGTGGCAGGTTGCCACTGATAAAGTTTACATCAGGATCAGGAATCGTGGCTGCACCTGCTGCCCTGGTCCTGCTGGACACCGGGAAGCCTTTTTTCCTGGATTCATCCAAACTTTCTCTTTTTCAACACAACATCATTTCTGTGAAATGTTGTATTTGTACTATATTGTTTATCCTGTACACACGACATATATTGCACGTTTGTCCGTCCTGGGAGAGGGATCCCTCCTCAGTTGCTCTCCTTGAGGTTTCTTCCATTTTTCCTCCTTTAATTATGGGGTTTCTTTTAGGAAGTGTTTCCTTGTGCGGTGCGAGGGTCTAAGGACAGAGGGTCTAAGGACAGAGGGTGTAAGGACAGAGGGTCTAAGAACAGAGGGTCTGAGGATAGAGGGTCTAAGGACAGAGGGTGTAAGGACAGAGGGTCTAAGAACAGAGGGTCTGAGGATAGAGGGTCTAAGGACAGAGGGTCTAAGGACAGAGGGTGTAAGGACAGAGGGTCTAAGAACAGAGGGTGTAAGGACAGAGGGTCTAAGAACAGAGGGTCTGAGGATAGAGGGTCTAAGGACAGAGGGTCTAAGGAAAGAGGGTGTCGTATCCTATACATTCTGTAAACACTGAGACAAATCTATAATTTGTGATATTGGGCTATATAAATACATTTGATTTGATTTGTTAGCCTGCGAGCTATGATAGCTCCTGCACTTTATTTTTAATAGTTGAAATACAAATAATTCCACTTATTCTCTGATCAATATCTTTTGTTTTTAAGATTTGTTGTAAACATTTTAGCATCACTGAACATTTGTTATTGATGTTATCGAACTAGAATTAATCAAACCTGCAAAATTAAAGAAACTTAATTATGTTTTACCACATCAGCAGTCTATTTAAATGTTCCAATGATGTTCCAGTGACAAATGTTGATATTCTTTTAACATGTCAACGCACAATATTTCTGCAGTTTTTTGATGCAGAATCATTTCTTCTTGTTCTCCGGACTCCTTCCACAAACATCCTGACCCCACTCATTCAGCGCTTCACCAACATATAATTATGATTTTTATGAACGTTAGTGAACGTCACGTGGAAGAGCAGCTTAGTGGTTAAAATGCTTCTGCAGAAAGCAACAAATACTTTCTGAGAATAGCATTTCCCCTCATTATAAATTGGCTGAAGTTCAGGACGTTCTCCTGTAAATCAGAAGTCCTTTTGTTTCTACTGCAGGAACAAGAGTCAGCAGCAGTTTGTCTTATACTTCACAGATTATATATTGTGAGTATAATGTAATTATTATACATGACGTGGGACACAGTAAAAACCATCAACAATCTTCATTCAAATGGAGATTGTTGGCAGTGATGCCTCCTCCTCTGAGCACGTTACATAACTCACAATCCTCTATTGTTGTCTCACTTTATTATTTTATTTAAGAATGCAGAAGAGAAGCTTCATTCTCATCTGTCACGGTCTTAATATCTCCCGTTAAAACGCTCCGCGGAACAGCTTGGAGGGGCTGCTCGGCGACAAGAGGCGACTTTTTCGGTTCAGTGTTTGTGGAATAAAAGCAACAGGAAGACAGACAGGCGCTCGGCACCCGGGGCCATAATTATCCTGTTTGTTTGAAGGCCGCCGTTTTGTTTTATTCAAACCTCCGCAGGGCTGACGAGGCTCGCAAAAGGCTTATTTTACTGTCATGTCAGGTTTGTCAGCACGAAGATGCAGCTTTGCATTAAATATCCTGAGTCTTTTGTTACAGTGCAGAATGAGCTACAGGAGACAACAGCGTTCTAACAGCCGTGTTGAATCTCTTGAGATGAGATGCAGATCGAGCATTTTGTCGAGCTCGTCGCTGCACTAGACTACCAGACAAATGTTCTTCACTAGAAGACTTGGACATGTGATGCCTGAACATTATGGGCATCGCTGTGCGGCTCTAACAGCCTCCACTCTTCTGAATTCAGGCTTCCCATCACATTTTGGAACCTGCTGCAGGCTTTTGCTCCCATTCAGACACGAGAGCCTTTCAGTCAGCCAGATAGAATATGCACAGAGTTGATATTTGGCATCCATCATAATTTCTACAAAGCCTTGTGTTTCTGCCAGCGCTCAGAGCCCAACACATGCATTTAAAATGGAAGAACATAGATTTGAATCATTGAAATATTCTTTTTTAAGTGAAATGTAATCTGTTACGCAGTTATTGACCAACATAGAATCTGTATCTGTTGTAGACAAGAGTGACTGTGGGCCCTCGTTTGACTTTACATCTTCATGTGAAACGTAAAGAGGTCGTCTCTCTCTGGGTTAGACTGAACCATAGTCGTGGGAGAGAGGTCTCCTCAAGACCCAAAGGTTCTGCGTAGGTTATATACACGTGTGTACGAGAGGAGAAGAGCCCGAGTACAGACCAATGGATGTAAAGCCCAGGACAGAACAGAAGAAAACTACGCCACAGACTGGATGAAGCGTCCACATACTTCTGGACATGTAGTGAGGTTTCTTCTTACAGTGAAGCCGGATGGATCTTTATCTTATCAACCTGTTTTATGTGTTTTAACTAATCACAGCCGTGCGCAGCAGCTCCCACAGCGTGACCTCTGTGGCCCTCACACCTCCCGACCACCTCCACGTCAACCGCTGGAGACGCCTCTGAAGAGACGCCAGATCAGCGAGGGAGACAGACACAGGGAGACGGAGGTGTGTTTGAAACCGACGTGGTGAAGGAAGATGTGGGTTGCATGGAGGCATCATCCACTCTTTGATGAACGGATTCATCTCGTCCAGGAAACAACATGAACTTCTCAGAGTCAATATAGAGGAGAAAGTGTCAGAGCGGAGATGAAGAAGTGTAAACAACGCTGCCCACAGAGTTATCGTTGTGACGGAGAAACACAGCAGGAGAAATAATGAGCACGGGTCTCCGGCTGGAGTCGGACTAAATATCTTCTTCTGTGCATAAAGATGTTCAGTTTACATACAAGTCCAAAAGTCTAATTTCAGAAGTTTGAGTCCGAATACTTTTTATGATTTAATGCTTGAAATATGATTCTGGTGTTACATAACAATATATAATAGCTCATCAGCTGTGGGCTGAAACACGTGTTCAGAACCTTCACTAACTGATGGTGAACTCTATGAAACAGCAGCAGTAACGCCGTGAGGCGGCTCAGCAGTGTTCTGGGGGGAGTGGAGTCACAGAGCACCTTGTTGTCAAAGTGCTGCTGAAACAAGAGCCAGTAAAACAATATGACTGATGAAGCCAAACAGAGGACAGAAACGTCCTCCAGGGCGGACATCAGGCTGTGTGGAGAAGATGGACTCTACATAGAAAAATGCGACTCGAAGATGTTGGAGATTCAGCTTTAAGCAGCTTCATGTCTGTGAGGGGGGGGAGCAGTGTACCAGACGGAGAGGGTGTCTCCTTCTTCTTCTTCTTCTTCTTCTCCTCCTTCTCCTCCTTCTTCTTCTCCTCCTTCTCCTTCTTCTCCTCCTCCTTCTCCTCCTCCTCCTCCTCGCTGCGGCGGTGAGACGATGATGACCTTGTTTCTCTCTGCTTGCTGTTTGTCGGCTCCTCTAATGCTCTGAATCAAACATCATGGAAAGTAAAGTGAGAGTTTGTTGAAGCTGCTGCTGAAGTCAAAGGAAGCAACATGAGAAAGATGAGGATGAGGGATGAAGACGACGCTACACAACACGTTGAAACAGGAAGGAGACAAAGTGTTGGAGGAACAGAATGTTTGAAACAGTCGAAATGATGATTGTGTTTTAAACACATTTCCATCCAGGATTAGAGTTGTGGCACTGTTGACTTCGGTAATTGTGTTTTTAGATGTTTTATTTTCTCTAAGCAGATTTATGGAAGTTTAATCTCTGGAGAAAGTCAGCTGAGACGAAGAGCTGCACTATGTCATGCTAATTGCACAAATCGGGTGATGCGTCCTCGTCTTTTGAGACGTGCACTCACTTCCTGTCTGTGGCTCGATGCTCGAAGCCCATTGGCTCCTGCTGAAGAAAGAAATCTTTAAAAACACAAATATAATGTTTCATGTTTAAAGAGTCTCAGTCATTTCCTGGTTATTGTAGTTTTTATGGAACCAACAGGAGGACAGAGTCCATTTTGTCGGGGACTATTTTCAGCGGCGGATGAATCCACATTGGTAGTTTTTGACACGATACTTGTTCACAGACCTGCACCGTCGGTTCTGCACATGAAGAACAATATCTCCTGTAAAGTCTGAAGGTTCTTCGTGTCAGGAGACCAGGATCAGGTTGAAGCTGCGTCCCCCCCGACAGGTGATCCATCAGCTCGGGAGGGGCGGGGCACCTCCTGCCTCCCGCTGCTCCGGAGAGCCAATCAGCTGTGAGATGCCTCCTCTCCTCTCCCTCTCCTCGCCGAGCCAAAAGGCAGCTGTCCTGGTGCTGCGGGAGGGACAAGGGCAGCGAGGAAGCCCCGACGTGAGTCGGAGACACTTTTAGAAACAGTGAGCAGCTCGATATAGCGGCTGGGAGGGCGATGAGAACAGTGCGGTCAGGACGCCAGCACCAAGCTGATGGCAGCAAGGACACGAAGGGAGGGAGGGAGGACGGGCTGTTCTCAAGGACGAGCTGTGGCCCAGAGGAGGAGCAGGTGGAAGGAGGAAGAAGAGGAGGCAGAGGAAAGTTCTGAAATGTGATGATGCAGCATTATATTTACAGTTTCTGACTTCAACCCACTGAGCTATTAATACATATAACCTTTAACTCTCTCAGTTTCAAACGCTCAGATTCTGCTCAAGAATGAAGAGTTCAACTCTAAAACGTCAAAATAGGAAAGAAATCTGAAACGTTCTCGCTCACATTTATTCAGCGGGTGTCTTGTGTTTGCAGTGAAACAGGATGAAGTCTCTGAATGAAGCGTCATCTCTGTTTCTTTACATCTCTGACACTTCCACAGACTCCTTCCGTCATCTCCTGCCACTAAACACATCCTGGCCTTCAGACATGGACACACTCCAGCTCCACGCCATGAGGACATACATCTGTGTTTGTTGTGTACTTATATATTATATACAACAGTAGATCCACCCTGTGTGTGATGCAGGCAGAGCGCAGCAGCACCTGAACCCCTCACGCTTCACGACTCCTCCCGTGTGAACGCCGTGTCAGTGATACACCTGTAGCTGCTGACAGCGCCACGTTAGCACACAGGCTAAGTGTGCGCGCTGCTCGGACTCTCCACCAGTCAGCTCGGCGAGGGGACGCCATGTTCAGAGGGAAAACAAACCTGATTGAAACTTGCGAGGTTGTCACCAACGTAATTATGACTCCAGCGTTCACGGCGCCGGCCTGGCTTCCTGACAGTGAGGAGCATTGTGGGAATTACCTGTCCATGTAGAGCTGTATTAAACATTTACAAGGTGCTCATTTCCTGGACAGTCAGCAGCAGAATTGTTGTCGTGGAGATAATACCGACGACGACAGGAAACAGAATTAGCGCTTTGGAGGCGGCTGGAGTTCAAGTGACTGCAGGAGGAAGGTTAGAGAAGCGTCGCATGAATATTCACAGGAAACGTCCCCGGGGAGGACAGACCCAATTAACAAATCCCATTAATTACCAGACTATCACAACTGATTAGGATATGGCCGTCTGCTCTCAGCTCGCTGCAGAACACATCTTCTGCTTCGTGGAAAAGAGTAAAAAACTGGATCTACAGACGGCCACGTGCGATCAGATGCCGCTCGAGTGGCCTCGCTAACACGAGCTCGTTAATACAGAAACAGCACAGACTGTGACGGGGAGAGGACAGCAGGAGATTAATACCACACCGAACTGAGCCAGCGAGGAGACGCAGACTCCGTGTGTTCCCTCAGAGTCAATACTGTGTTTATCAGCATGTTTATGAGATCACACCGGCAGCTGGGCTGTAAGAGAACACATCATCATTTCATCATTTCATCATTTCTTAAAGGAAAAAAGCGTTATGTAAAAATATGTTCGTATAAAGTTTGTCATTTAAAAATGTAGCATTTCAGTACCAAGTCCGGCATCATCCTGACGTATGCTGCAGTGTTTATGTTTTTTTCTATAAACACTGTATCTCGTTCCTGCTTTTTGCATAAGAAGAGAACATTAAGCTTTCAAAAGTCAGATATCAGGACACGTGAAGACAAATCTGATCAGATTCCAGCATTAAGTATGAAGATCAACCTTCTCTCTGCATTTATGTATTTATACTTTACACAATGAAATCCAGAAGCTGTGAACTGGAAGTAAAGTCAGATTCATATGTTAAACATTGTGCAACTTGTGTTGCTGTGTTGCAGGTTCCTGTTTCGTTACTCGCAACTACTTCCTGTATGTACCGAATGAGGGAGATCTTCAAAATGTTGTGGCCCAACGAGTATTAAAATCATCGCGTGAGCTTTTCATCCATCTCAGGTTGTGTCATGGACATCTTTGAAGAAACCACAGGACCGACGTTAGTCCGTGGGACCAACTATTTATTAACTCTCACAGTCTCTGACTCAGCAGGTTCTGTGGTGGAAGCATCATAAAGACTTCTTGTCAAGGTTTTCTACCTGAGTCATGGAAGAAATACATATTCAGTGCATTCAGAAAGTGTTAAAACCTTCACTTTAAACCCGTTGTTCCTCAAACTAAACTCTATAACGACAGAGTGAAAACAGGATTTTAGACATTTTTGAAAATGTATTACCCCCGCCCACTTCCTGGTGTATAGTCTGTGTGTTTTGTTCCCCTCGTTGCCAGTTCGTCTTTGTACCTCTGTATCAGTGACTTCCAGCGATGTTCCTTTGTGCTTCTTGTTCCTGTTTCCCTTCGTCGACTTCCTGGTAATACTTGACCCTGCTTCTGTGACCTGATTGTCCTCTTGCCTGTTCCCTGTGGGATTTGTTTGCCACACTGACTGTCTGCCCATGTACCGAACCTGTCTTTGCTTCTAGTAAAGACTTTTACCTATATCACGAGCTGCATCTGGATTGTGCGTTTTGTGCTACTTCCTGTGTTCAGATTGTTACACAACGTTCTCGTACATTTGTGTCTTTATAATCTCTGCAATGGCACAATTTCCAATTTCAAATGTTCCAATGTTCTTATGCCATCTACACAGGTAGGTGTGTGGGTTCTTACGCAGATCTTTTGCTTCCCGTTGTAGTTATGGATGGGTTTGGGTTGTAGAATATAGTTGATGCCGTTGTTTGGGTCTATCACTGTCACTGTTGTAGTCTGTCACTGTTCCGGTTGAGTAGCTGGTTCGGTTGTAGGTTGATCACCGTCCTATTCGACTTTCTCACTGTACTGTTTGGTTCGCTCACTGGTGAGAACTGTTTGCTCTCTCTACCTGTGTCCTGTCACCCACTTCCTGTCACTTGTGCACCCTTAAATAGTGACAGCCTAGTGCATTTTATCACCGCCACCAAGTGTCCAAAATAACATTGCAGGGCTTAAACCAAATAATAATAAATGCCAACATTAAAACGGCTTCTACAGTCTCAGAGAACATTAAAGTTTTTGTTCAACTTTAATCTTGTAAATGCTGATTTTGTCCTCCGAGTGTCACCAAGACTCTTTTTATTTTAACCTACAATCTCCTATACGTTGTAGTTTAATCAGTGACACATAAAAAGAGCAGGATGAAAACAGGAACATCTCTCACCTGATCTTCTTCTTCTTCGTTCGTCTGCCGGTCGCCCGCTGGCTGCGAGAAGCTGATGACCGTGATCCAATAGAAATCACAGCAGCAGGTCGCAGTCGTCACATTTCAAACCCAGCAGAGACTGATGGAGCGATTTGGAGCGAACCGTTAGTTCGGCGGGGGATCTTATTGGAGGCGGGAACAGCGTCCTTCCACAGCATAACACACATAATAATTATCTCGCCGGTGTTTCTTTACTGAAGCTAAATCATATTAATTATGAAGACAATAGAAATCAATATGTTGTCTGTACATGCACTCGCACGCTGTCAGATATCCAATTATGCTTATCTTACTGCTGCGATTAACCGTTTGACCACACAGGAGTCTGTTGTACAGTCTCAGCAGTCACGCAGATAAACAAGATGGTAGCCTCATTAACAGAAGCAAGAATTACAGATTTGTAATCTTCTAATTGAAATATTGAGCGGCTCAAACAAAGACTGTTTCACCACATGAGTAAATACTCCTTTTAAATCTCCCAAATTGTTTTTTCAGCAATTAAAATCTTATAATTTAAATATAATGGTCCAGTTTGAAACATAACTCGGGTGATAAATGGAGTGTGAACTGAAATATTATATTCTTAGAACTAATGAGGAGAAACATCTGCCAACGAGTGATTCACCGGTGTCCAATAACAACCCTCTGATACTGACTCCAGTTTAACTCTTGGCTTTGTAATTGTCCATCAGCTGCACACACAGTAGACCTCTGAGGGTCTTTCAAGGTGCTGCAGGAGGGGGCTGGTCTGCAATCCTCCAGCTGGGTCTCATCTGTGTGCTCGTGTAGATGCTGCGTGATGATTGGACCAAATGAGGGGCCTTCATGGGAAGAACTACACCTCAAGTGGGATATCTGTTTGTTAAGTGGGTCCAACAGGTGTAAACTAAAGATACCCCCCCCCCACTCTACTCCTGTACGCCTGCTTCATACAGGCTGCTGCTCAGGAACAGAGAGGCTGAAACAAGAAGCAGAGAACATCCGGTGGATTCAGGGAAGACTTCCAGCATCGAAGGTGAGCTGAGAGTCGGTCCTTAAGATTTCCGCTTGATTTGTCGACACCCAGGTTACTGCAGATGTGGTTTAATACTTCATGTCCCAGAACACTGGAGGCAACAACACAAACTGTTGTTCTAATACCAAAGTCAGAAGTAACCATTCAGAGAGCAGCGTCTGAACAACCAAAGAGAACGTAGTTGGTTTGACAAACACTTTCCTGTGACAACTTCATAATAAAAGTCCACTCGTGTTTGAACAGTTACATGCTTTTAATGTGACGCTGCAGCAGCAGGAAATGTTCAGTCAGCTGGAACTTATTACAGCTGTTCTTCTGGGAATGTCTCCACAGACAGTTCGTAATACTGCAAATATATGAATATTGCAACACTTTCATCAGTTTCATCTTTACTTTAAAGCATAAAGTATATGATGGACATACAATATGCAATATTCCCCTCCTGAAACCTGACCCACACCCTGGACTACAGAATGTAATGAACATTCATAATTGTAATGATCCAAATGTTCCTGTCACCTCTGTTAGGTACATCCTGGTCCAGGCGGAGATCAGTGTTGTGTGTACGTGGCAGTCCAGAGATGCACTAACCCAACTCTTCCTCCCCTACCTTCTCACCTTAACGTCCCCCACCTGTCTGTGGTGGAGGTCAGCGTGTAGTCAACGTTCACTTTAGATTAACTTTGGCACCAAAGGTCATCTAGCACTTGCTATCAAAGCCTGGTTGATAGTCAGTGCAGTGCATGCTGGGAAGCTCTTTCAATTTAAAATAATGGCCCAGTTCTGCACAATGTCACTGTCATGCATGTGGTGTGAAAGCAGGAGGCACCTGAAGGACTAGACAGCAGGAGATGTAATCAGCTGATTAAGTTAAGAGGAGGTAACAGAGAAGGAACGGAGGCAGGAACAGGATACCTGGGAAACAGGGAAGTTACTTAGAAGTGGAAGGTCTTGAGGGCAGCAGGCAGCAGACTGGCAGGCTAATGAGGATGCAGAGGGAGTCCCAGTGTACAGTGGTTACAATAGCTGCAGTGAGTCAAACGCAAAGGAAGATCAATAATATGCAGCATCTCAGGGACACTGAGCTGGTGGAGGTGGAGTCTCTGCTCTCTGAAACTGGATGAATGTTTAGGTGGACATCATTTCTCTGTAAGCTGTAACCTGACCTCCTGAGCCTGAGGCAAGATTATGTTCATTCTGTCTTTGACTGCACGCCGCTGACTGTACAGTACATTAGCATGTTTGACTAAACAGTGTGAGGAGAGTATAGTGTTGACTCAGCGTGGAGGCGGTGGCGCCTCACAGTACAATAATGCTAATCAGGCTGACCGGCGCTCCGGCAGCTCGGTCCGGCCTAACAGGCAGAGAGGTAATACATTTTTAATTGCAAGTGTGATTATACGGCATGAGGAACCTGCACCGGCTGATTAAATGCATTTGGGTTAATATTAGAGGCCAATCATTCCCAGTGACAAAGCCTCTGGAGGAGGGAAGGTAATTGCGGGAGGACAATTATAATCCCTCATATTGTAATAACGGAAAATAATGTCCTCCAGGAGGCTTTTTTTTACCAAGCAGACAAAAGATAAATGATTGGATGTGTGCTCGTATGAACACTGCTGGCTGGGAGAAAAGGTGAGGTTCATCAGAAACAATGATTGGATGCTTATGTCAGCGGTTACAGAATACAATACAGAAATATTAGTGGCAATAACACAGATTGGTTGTTGTTGTAATTTCAAACAAATATAAGTGTGTTTGTGGTTCCTGGCAGTTTGAGCTGTTCCTGTGCCAGTAGAGGGCAGTCCCTTCATGGTCCCACTGCACTTTGTCTTCAACTATGTTCTAATAATGAGTGTCAACACGAGTAGCTCCTCCTCCAGATGTCACATCTGTCACATGTTGAGCATCAAGCAGCTCACACTGTCTAACCTGTGCTACTGACTCAAACGTGTCAGTGATGGGAGACTCTGATGGGACATTTGTGTAACTCCATGAATAAACAAACAGTTTGGAAGAGGAACATTCTCTCTGTGAATAAACTTTGGAAGAAACCTCCATGATCTGTGTAACTCTGCTGAAGCTTCATCAGAGCCTCATCTCATCTCTACAGGTCAGAACAAGAACTATGGATGTCGTCTCCCATCACGTACAGTATGTTGAGATGTTCACAGTCAACAACTAGCAAACAAAAACAGTATCTTCCTGTGAATATAGGCAGGAGAGAGATGTCTTCAGAGAGAACGTTTAACCAGACTGAAGTGAACAGTTCTACCTGCATCAGGTGATAAGATAAGAAACACAGAAAGTCTATGAGACAACTGCCCAACGTTCTGTAAGACCTTTAGGAGAAGACGATGAGCTGTCACATGGCTGCCTATACATGTTTGTATTTCCTAACTGTGTAACTAGTTACCCTGAAACACTTGCTGTGATGACTGCAGAGACTCTAAACAAGCTGACTTGCCTGAAACACCTGAGCAGCAGATCTTTTATCTGCGTGAGGAGCAGAAACCAGGATCCTGTATTCGTCTGTCCGGCGGTTGTCGACCACTGACTCCCTGATGTCCCCGCCGCCAACCCCGTGGCCACAGTTGCTAAGTAACCGAACACAAGAACCCGCTGCACACCGAGTCAGGCGACCAGGTGGAGCGGACGGGACGCTTCCCTCAGCAGGTGGAATATTATGTTTCCATCGTAAGGATGCTGCAGGATGGATACCGCCCCCACTCATCACGGGGAGCACACAGCACAGATGACATTTTCCCATCAGTGCTTTCAGTTGTTGATTCAGAGCAGATCAGCTTTTGTTCCCGAAGCTGCTAGAAACCATGTTTGCATGCAGAGGTCTGCTCTCGCTGCCTGAGATCTCTGGGAAGTAAAAGTATCAGTAAAACTATGTAGTGAAAGTCCAGCGCCAATAAAGGTCCTGCATTCAAAACGCTAGTTTCAGGACCTTTTATGTACGTAGATCTTCTGCTGAGCTGCTGCTAACTTTGTGAAAACAATGTAATCATAACTTGACCACATGGAAGTAAGACCCGACGGAGATGATGCAATAAATGTGGATGATGTCATCGTCATCTTCTTACGTCGGCAAGCTCACGTTTATGTTGCGCTGCTAACATCCGAAGGAGCTTTTTACGTTTTCACAATAATTGTGATTTGAGCCTTAATGCATCGTCTTCCAACAAGACAATGTGTTGTGCATTTATATAACATGCTGGAGCACTGTGTAGTCACAGACTGACGCATGATTGTAGCTGTAGACGAACATTCTGCTAAATGTATCAGCCAACAAGTGCATCATGGGATCTTTACAGCGTTGTCATGACAGCAACATGTGACGTTACGTCAGCCACATATTATGGCTTAGTTTGGAAATATACTTTAATCCTCACGATAAAAACACTGGCAGTTCAACACGACATGACATAATATACATCATAGGAAGTAAAATGAGATTAGTTTAAAAGAAGAGCAGGGACTACGAGAGATGAGGTGTCATGGGACTAAACAGATATATCTGTCCAACGGGTCATTTATTAAGCGTCTAAAACAAACCAGTAATTAAAGCAATCAGTTGTATGTGATGCAATAATAATAATATTTATTGCAGGAGTCTCAATAACGCCACTCACATGCAGATCTTCAGGAAACTCTGCTGCTCGTCCCTCTCGGCCCACAGAGTCCATGAGTCACCACAATATGTGTATTTTATTAAGTACATAACAGGAGTCATTAATGCCCTCATGCTGTTCTACGTCTCGTGCCCCCAGATTCAAATGAGGTGTAAAATACGAGCCTGCGGCAGCAGCGTCGTCATTGACGAGGCAGAAAAAGCCTGCCGCACCGCCGCACCGCTTCACAGCCAGGAGACGATGCATCACCTGCTCCCAATCTGTGACGCTTCAAAACACCACCCGGGGCCAGCGGTACAAATATCCATCTGGAAATAGAGACGGATTCACTTTACAGCTGCAAGATGATCCAACCGCACCATCACAAGAGGACTCGCTTACTACGGACAGTGAGGACGTGCAACTACCTGCAGCTCCACCTGCAGCTACACCTGCACCATCACAAGAGGACTCGCTTACTACGGACAGTGAGGACGTGCAACTACCTGCAGCTCAACTGAAAAATGTCAAACTCGAGGCTTCAAAACATCCGTCCACAATCCAACGGGTGACGTCGCGGTGACTCCGTCCACTTCTTTATCCACTCTGGTTTCAACACGCCCTGGTGTAGCACACAAAGTCAGCTCTATAGACAAACACTTTTTCCCAGACCTGCACGGAGCTCTGACCAGCAGATTAAAGCCAGTTCAAATGTCACACACGTGTCCTCTTACATTTGGCCGTGTTGTGTAAACAGTGTAGTATTTAATCCTGTTCATTTCAGGAGGTGAAGATTTCTCTGAATATCACATTCTGCAGTGTGACAGAAGCTGACGGCGCCGTCGTGGACGTCCTTGGAGGCCGAGAACCTGTTGGGCCTGTAAAGCAGCTCAGTGACAGAGAGAGAGGTGCGGCCGACACCGCCGGGCTGACCATGCGTGACGCTCACACCGCTCGTATTGCCAGAGAGAGAATAATTGGAAAAAAGTCTTCATGTAAATTTCCAGAGGCCACAGAATTTAAGGTGGGATCTGTGCACTCGAGCAGATGACAAATTGAGCTCCGGGTTTCTCCGGACTGCCTCTGAATAATCTGAAGGAGGCGACGCTTAAAACAGGAAGGTGACAGGAACTAAAGAGCCACATGTTGAGCTGAAAGAAAACAACAAGCAGACGGCGTTAGAGGCGCTGCAGCTCCGAGACAAGCATGTCCAACCAAATCCGTGTTCAGCCAATAGAAATCAGACGTGTCCCGATGTGTGCGACGGCTGACAGGCAGAACAGAGGCGCATGAAGCTGGAGAGGGAAAGATGAAGGAGTTGTTGAATTAGATATGCAACAGAAATGAAAGGGAATAATTAGGCAATCATCAAAAAGTGCACAATTTGTTAAAATTCTCGACACTAATGAAAAAAGGGTGATTGAAGCTGATTGTTCTGAGAGCCATGAAAGCTGCGAGACACAGGAAGATGAGAGGGAAATGGGAAATGGAAATGTTTGTGATGCTCAGACAGAGGCTGGCGTGTTGCTGCTGATAATCCACTCTGTCAGCAGCAGAGCTCCACACACACTCTGATTTCTGAAAGTGAAACCGGTTCAAAGCTTTTATTCTCTCCTCGGAGACAACGGCCAACACACACACACACACACACACACACACACACACACACACACACACACACTGTCCTCAACAGGAGAGCTCATATCTGGGAACATGTAGACGTCACGGAAAAGTTATTATTATTATTATCACTTCAAAAAGTGATGGAAGAAACTACAAAAATGGTGATAATGTTGAATTATCCTCTAATACAATTATTACAACAGAAAAGCAATTAGAAAAATCAGATTTTTTTTATTATGTAAAGACAACATGTTTTTAAATATTACTATTATTATCAATAATAATAATACTAATAATCTTATTATTATTATTTCCCATCTTGTTTTGGAGCCACTTCTTTAACATAACATGCAACATGACCTCTGTGTAATACAACAGTGGGAAACAGAGGTTGTAATAAAATGATTATTTTCATTATTTATTAACCTACAGATTATTTTCTCAATCAATTGTTTGTTTCGCTGCTTTAATGTAAAGTTAATAAATACTATAACATTAAGATTGATTCATCATCTGTTCATCACATATCTGAAGCAGAAGTGCCTGAAGAAGAAGAAGAAGAATAAGAGGGGGAGGAGGAGGAGAAGAAGAAGAAGATAGAAGAAGAAGAAGAAGAGGGGAGGCAGGAGGAGTAGAAGAAGAAAAGAAAGGGAGAGAAGAAGAATAAGAAGAATACGCATACATCATGCTGTTATTGCTCGTACGCCTCAATCCTCATCCTCGCTCTGCTCGGCCCCGCCTCCCCTCCTCCTCCTCCTCCTCTCCTCCTCTTTTCTCCCCCGCCTCCGCCTCCTCCTCCTCTTTTCTTCTTCTTCTCCTCCTCCTCTTCTTCTCGTCTTCTTCTTCTCCTCCTCTCTTCTTCTTCTTCTCCTCCTCCTCCGCTCCTCCTCTTCTCTCTTTCTTCGTCTTCTCCCTCCTCCTCTTCTTCTTCTTCTTCTTGTTTCTTCTCCTCCTCTCCCTCCTCTCTCCCCTCCTCCTCCTCTCCTCCTCCTCTGCGAGAGTGGAACGCTATCAGGTCATGTGGAAGAAGAGAGAAGAGAGAGTAGCTGTAGACATGCAGTCTTTAAATGTTCGTCACATTAACACGCCGAGGAGACAGCGGCGCTGCTCGCTCACAGGATGTTGATTGATGGACTGAATGACAGATTGATTACCTGTCTGCTTCAGGTCGCAGCCTCATCCATTATGGGACCGTTAAGATGATAGTGCATTAAGCATTTATTCAGAAATATTGCCGTGTGTTCTCCTCCCTCGGGGTGCGCTCATTATCCAGACGTGTCTTTGAGATCTTCTTTTGTCTTCTGGCAGGAAGTGGAGGGGGAAAGGACAAGAGGAAGGCCGTGAAGTTAAAGGCCTTCATTGTTCCTTCTCCTGCAACTTTGCTGCGGCTTTGAAGCCGAGGATTCTGGTTGTTTCTCACACAGAAGATGTGCGAGCGTTAGTAGCCCCGAGCTGCCGAGCTTGACGACTCATTAGGGCAACAGAAAGAGATAAAACAGAACGGACGTCCAACTTCCTTTTCTTTCGAAGACTTGAGTTGTTTGGAGCTTCTGCAGCACAAAAGCTTCAGTTACCTCCACTGATTCCTTGGATAAACTGCACGTCTGGAAGTCAATCAAGGGAAATAAATAGGTGCTGGGAAACAGTCAATCTGCGTCAGTGTTAGTTACAGCGGGATAATGACGCCTTCACGTCCGCCATCTCACCTCGCCTCGACACCGCACCACAACAACAACAAGCAACTGCAGACAATAATAACTGTAACAATGAACAGTGAGGAAAATAAGATGGAAAATAATGCAAGACGGGTAAAATGAAATGAGGAGACATTGTATCTAAAGGATACAGGACACAACAGAGCAGCCACTTAGCGGCAAACTAATCGCGTCAGACGGGGAAGATGCAAGTAACGAGCACAGAAGCAGAAGTTAATGGCGGGACAAGAGCTGCAGGACACAATGCTAATGGCAGAGAACTTATAAACGATGGTTCAACAGACGAGAACCACTGAAACTAAAGTATTGTTCAGACAGTTTGTGCTGGAGACGCTGCAGAGACGGACGCCAAGGAGTTGAAACCTGGACATCCAGGTCCTTCAATCATCCAGGTGAACGTGAGGAACCAACATCCCTCAGGTGATTACTGGGGCATGTCTGTCCTCCTGCAGGTGAGAGAGAGAGAGCGAGAGAGAGAGACAGACAGACAGACATAGAGAGACAGACAGTGAGAGAGAGAGAGAGAGACAGACAGACAGACAGACATAGAGAGACAGACAGTGAGAGAGAGAGAGAGAGACAGACAGACAGACAGACATAGAGAGACAGACAGTGAGAGAGAGAGAGAGAGGAGAGCGAGAGAGAGAGACAGACAGACAGACATAGAGAGACAGACAGTGAGAGAGAGAGAGAGAGAGACAGACAGACAGACAGACATAGAGAGACAGACAGTGAGAGAGAGAGAGAGAGAGAGAGAGAGAGAGAGAGAGAGAGAGAGAGAGAGAGAGAGAGAGAGAGGAGAGAGAGAGAGAGAGAGAGCATAGAGAAGAGAGAGACGAGAGAACAAGACAGACAGAGAGAAGAGAGAGAGAGAGAGAGAGAGAGAGAGACAGACAGACAGACAGACAGACAGACATAGAGAGACAGAGAGAGAGACAGAGAGAGACAGAGAGAGAGACAGAGAGAGAGAGAGACAGACAGACATAGAGAGAGAGACAGAGAGAGACAGAGAGAGAGACAGAGAGAGAGAGAGACAATAAGAGAGACAGAGAGAGAGAGAGACAGACAGAGAGAGAGACAGAGAGAGAGAGAACATAGAGAGACAGAGACAGAAGAGCAGACAGAGAGAGAGACAGAGTAGAGAGAGAGAGAGAGAGAGAGAGAGGAGAGAGAGAGAGAGAGAGAGAGAGAGACAGACGAGAGAGACAGACACAGAGAGAGAGAGGAGAGAGAGCCGAGAGGCCAAGAGAGAGAGGAGAGAGAGGAGAGAGAGAGAAAGAGAGAGAGTGAGGATAGAGAGGAGAGAGGAGACGAGAGAGGAGAGAGAGAGAGAGAGATGAGAATGAGATGAGACAGAGAGAGGAGAGAGGACAGAGAGACAGAGAGACAGAGAGAGAGAGGACAGAGCGAGAGA
>NC_041364.1:270000-287500 GCF_900634415.1 Cottoperca gobio
AACGTGATTTTTTCGTTTGTCATTTTAAAATAAATATATAAAACTTTATTAATAAAATCTAAAAACACAACATAATGCTGACGAGTGCAAAGAAGGAAGACGAGAAAGATCATTACAAACATATAGCCGTGTATTTAACTTTGAGAATGAAGACGTTGATGATATCAGTGATGAAGATAATGATGAACATAAACATGATAAAGATGATCTCTTTACCCTTCAGTTATTATCGCTTCTTGTTTCCACCTGATCTCTGATAGATCTGTTTGGCTTCCTGTCGATGCTCTTCCTCCACATTCATCATCTTTGGGATATTAGATTCTCTGCTGTGGTTTTATATTTCTCACCATCGACTCGATTAATATCATCAATTCTTAATGTGATCAAATCCAAACAGGAACTTCAGGACTTCAGATTTCAAATTCATCTTCATCGTTGTGAGTTTTTACCTCCCTGTCTGATGTTTTTCCTCTTCCTCCTTCTCTCCCTCACATCATGTCTCCTTCATGAAGAAAATGAAACGACAGGAAGTCACAGAAACATAATAATCCAGACGAAATAATCCAATTTTTAATCACTAATAATTAATTTCTTTCAGATTTAGCAGGAGACAATGTGTCTGGTCGGTTACACACATATCACTTCTCATCAAGACTTCAGCGACTTCCAGTAAAGTAACGTGCGTATAATAACGATCATTGGGGGAGTGGCTTCAGACAGAGGCTCAGTGATGCGAACTTTGCGACTTTCTCACTAAATTTAGCGACAATTTGAGCTGCCGACGACTTTCATGGGATGTTTGACGCCGTCTTCTCCAACGCTACTGACACAAGTTTTATATAAAGCAACAGTGAAAGACTCAACCATCCACCTCAACCTCCACCCTTTCTTTAAACTCTGTCTCCTCCTTCGTTCTGTCATGATTAACACGGCTACTAGAGGTCGCCGCCTCACAGGTTAGAACCGTGTAGTTTACCAATAGATGCTAACGGGCTATTGAGCCAGTGGGAGGTCGAGCAGGACCGCACGACATCAAGTGTTTCTCCCGATGACGACTGATAACCTTTAATCAGCTGATAACAGTCGAAGTCTTCAGAACAGATGCGAGTTGTGCACATCTGTCTTCAGCATCTCCGTCTGTGACCTCATGTTCCTCTTCATCATCACCTTCCTCTCTGTGCTTCCCCTTGTCTCTTCCTTCATGTCATCATAGCCCCAACCCCCCCCCCCCCCTCCAGTACAGCAGCTAATCGATGATGCTTTTCTTTAGAATACCACACACACACACACACACACACGCACACACACACACACACACACACTTTCAACACAAACAGACTCACACAGGAGTAACGAACTCTGGCATTTTAATGGATACACACACACACACACACACACACTTTCAACACACACAGACTCACACAGGAGTAACGAACTCTGGCATTTTAATGGATACACACACACACACACACACACACACACACACACACACACACACACACACACACACACACACAGTGAGTGCCCAATTATATATGGCTGGCCCAGTCAAGCGCACACAGGCTGAGGAATAATGATAAGTGTTTAAAGCAGCAGTGTGAATGTCTAAACACACTTTTTATTAAAAAAAACTCCTCGTCTGCATTTCCTGCCGCTGCCTCCTGATAAGAAACCAAGAAAAACAAAATTAAATAAACACTCAATGACTATTTTTAACATTTTCAATCTGTGAATGAAAAGAGATCACTTGAGTCTGAAGCAGAACATCAAGGAGCTGATGTTAGCATGCTACACAAGGACGATGCTAACAGGCCAACAGAGAGGAAACAGATTCAACGTGAAGAATGAAAACAACAAACTCCATCAAAACTATAACGCTGCAGTTTGGTGTGGTGGTGCAGCAGCGGTGCATCATGGGAGTTTGGTGTGGTCAGTGAGCAGAAGACGAGACACGAGACGGGGCTGGATCATAAACTGACTCTATATTAAGGACATGAACGTTTGTGCTGCAGAATCTGATGTCTTTTATTCTATAAAGTTATTAAAATGTGCTGCAGAGTTACACTAAGTTTCTTACTTTAATGTTTTCACAATGTTACACTGAAACAATAAAAGCATTTATGAGAATATTAGATGCAAAGATAACTATTTAAAAGATGTTTTAAATAAATATTACAGGAACATGAATCCAATATATCATCAAAGATATAGAAAAGATTTCATTTCCACAACATTAAGTGTTACCCATCAATCCTCCAGCAATCAGGTGAGCTAGCTAACCTGCGCTAAGTCTCTGTGCCCTTAAACAAAGGCCCTTAAAGAAAGGCCCTTAAAGAAAGGCCCTTAAAGAAAGGCCCTTAAAGAAAGACCCTTAAATAAAGGCCCTTAAAGAAAGACCCTTAAAGAAAGACCCTTAAATAAAGGCCCTTAAAGAAAGACCCTTAAATAAAGGCCCTTAAAGAAAGACCCTTAAAGAAAGACCCTTAAAGAAAGGCCCTTAAAGAAAGGCCCTTAAATAAAGGCCCTTAAAGAAAGACCCTTAAATAAAGGCCCTTAAAGAAAGACCCTTAAAGAAAGACCCTTAAATAAAGGCCCTTAAAGAAAGACCCTTAAATAAAGGCCCTTAAAGAAAGACCCTTAAAGAAAGACCCTTAAATAAAGGCCCTTAAATAAAGGCCCTTAAATAAAGGCCCTTAAAGAAAGACCCTTAAATAAAGGCCCTTAAAGAAAGACCCTTAAAGAAAGACCCTTAAATAAAGGCCCTTAAAGAAAGACCCTTAAAGAAAGACCCTTAAATAAAGGCCCTTAAATAAAGGCCCTTAAATAAAGACTGCAGCAGCTCAGCAGATAGTTCTCTTTTAAAAATCGTTCTTCTTTGCATGGTGCACATCTGGAACGTGCAACATGAATGAACAATGTTGAGTCCTCACAAGTGTAGTGATGAAAGTGATAATACATGTGGGAGTGTGTGTGTGTGTGCAGGTGGGTGTTTGTGTGTGGTTGTGTGTGTGTGTGTGTGTGTGTGTAATTTATGCATGTGAGTCAGTGAGAGTAGCTGCTTACATAGCAAACTGTGTGCAGGACAATGTGTATGTAAATACTGTATGAATAACTGTATGTGTGTGTGTGTGTGTGTGTGTGTGTGTGTGTGTGTGTGTGTGTGTGTGTGTGTGTGTGTGTGTGTGTGTATTTAGCAGATAGTATGTAAGGAGATTCATGATTCTGTGAATATCTGTTGGTGAATTTGTATGGCTACTCTGATTATATTTGTGTGAATAAAATACTAGTGTGTGTGTGTGTGTGTGTGTGTGTGTGTGTGTGTGTGTGTGTGTTTGTGTGTGTGTGTGTGTATGTGTGTGTGTGTGGCGGAGCGGCACAGCGCCGGGCTGCATTTCAGTGATAAGCGGTGATGAGTGAGCGCAGAGAAGAGCGGGAGAGGGGTGGGGGGCTGGAGTGTGACATCCAGCCAGGGGCTTATTGATGGGGGGGCACTCAGACACCCATCTCAACCCCTCCACCTATCACCCATCACCCAACACAGCACCCACCCACTCTCCATTTCTGAGTGGAGAAATGAGAGCTTCTGCACGCTGGTTGACTCTGCCTGATGCCTCGCAGCTCGCCGCCGTCACCGCCGCTGCAGCTCTCCCGCTCGAACAGCACGGGGGTTACAGAATGGAATCCGTCATCAGATACGCCTCTCGTCCTTCTCGGCGCTGGAATTGAACACCTCGCCTCTTGCAGATTGTCTAACCGGCTGCTGCACGCGTGGCTGCGCCGCCGCTGGATGGATCCACCATTTGGATTAAGGCGTTAACCTGCTTCCCGCTCCAACGGCGCCACCATCACCACCAGGCTGGGCTGACAGGACGCAGGCTGGAGCGGCCAGGCGTGTTAGCGCTCCGGACCACCGCCACCGTGTGGGTGTGGAGCTAAAGGCCGGCTGGGTGTCACCACGGTTGCGTCTGCGCTCCAGCAGACCAGAACACCGACCTGAGGCCAGAGTGGAACAGTGGAAACAGGTTTAATGCATCGATAATGAAGATCATATGTTGATCCTCTGCTGCACGCCGAACACATACTCAATCCTGGAACACCACTGCCACGTTCACACGCTGCCATGTGCAGAAGAACGTTCAAATGCATCTAAAGGAAGAAGCCAAAAAGGTGTTTTCAGCAGACAGACAGTCAGAAAGCAGCCGATGAACATTGTGCAGCATTCAGCATCTAAAGAGGAAGATGTTTCCCTCAGGAGTTGGTAAAAACAGCTGAATGAGTCGATATTGGACTGCGATTCATCAGGTCGGATGTTTGTGTCTGCTGGATGTGAAGATAGGAAACAGTTTGCACACACACACACAGTGTTTTCCAGCTTATTGTGACTTCCACCCTCACGTGACGAAGACCTCTTGTAGCTGAGAGGTGTTTATGTGTTAGTTCACTCAGTCAGGCTCCTGAACTAAAGTACATCTTCAAGTGGACTCGTAGAAAGGGAAGTTTTAACTGTTACCTGGGCGCCATTCAACACAGAACCTTTCATCTTGCTTCACTTTTAATGACTTTCTTCTGGTCAGAGGGAAGTGTTGGAGGTGTTTGAGCTTCAAAAGTCATAAAACTTCAGTTTCATCTGAGATGTACTCTGTGTGTCTGATCTGCTTCTCACCTGCACACACACACACACACACACACACACACACACACACACACACACACACACACACACACACACACTTACAAAGTTATACACTGAGAGCTGCCCAGTATAAACAGAAAGGACTTCCTCTGTCTGGGTCAAACATCCAACTTCTTAGTTTTTGTGGTATTTCTTCGTCTTTATTCTGATGAATTATGCATATTAAGTTTTACAAGTACAGTTGGTATTAGAAATTCTCTTTTTTGTTGAATTGACTAAAAACACTTGATAAATGATGTTGAACCAGCTTCAAAAGGTTCTTAAACATGTATTTCAATGTGTTGCTGTTACTAATCACACCTGGCATCTATTGTTCCTGAAGTATTTGTGAAGGTGCATCTTTAGTTTATCTTTGTTTTATTGACTTTACAGTTATTTGAAAACACTTTCAAAGTTAGCTTTTGCTGCAGGTTACAGAGTCCCTGCCAGGCCGCCTTATCCTGCAACACATTTGAAGTTGTACTACTGTCCCCTCTTCTCTTTCGATGGAAAACATTCCCTGCACACCTGGATTTGCAGTAAATGAACAGGATTGGCTCTTAACATGGCAGCAGATCGTGGTGAAGCTCACGTCGGACCACTTCATATCCTGTTGGTTGTTTAATTTCCTAAAATATTTCAGATTTTGTTAGCAGACGTGTAGCAGCATTTTGCGCCAGCTGAAGGCGTGACAGCGTAGTCTGACTGAGATAAAGTGAGTTGAAATCGCTACAAGAAAACATGTACTTGACGTTACTTAAAACTTTAAGACTGAAGACAATTATTTGTTTATCAAATCTAACATCCGAGTCAAATAAAATGGCCAGATTCTTCACGTAGGGTTTGACATCACCAGAGGGATCCTGGGTCACCAGCTAAATGATTTGATCTGGAGATTAAAAGGTTAAAAGTACTGTCTTACTCTCGTTGAGTTATAAGAAGTTACCTGCCATCCAATGCTTGGATTCGTTTTGGCAGGCTCGTCTCAAAGAGAGGTACAACTGTGTGTCGTCAGCGTAAAGGTTTTCTGATTCACTGAATGAACCCTGCTGGCATAAGCCCCGAGTTTAGCGCCGCCCAACTGTGATTCGTTTAAAGAAATACAATCAAACTCGAGCATTTTCTTTACTTTTACGAGAATTACAATATATGGAACTATACCTTCCTCTGGCGCTGACACAGCATGATATTGGCACTTTTTCAAATGATTGTATATCTTTTATGAAAAACTACGTGAAGTGTTTTGAACAGAACGTGTTCTCTTCTTCTCGTTCTGCTTCTGTTGAAGGAGTCCACCTCTTCACTTTTGGCTGCTCTCTCCACTCTCTGTGTTTTCAGGATTTCTGTCTCTGGCCTCGTTTTTAAACCTGAAGTATTCTTCAGAGCAGTGATCTTCATTTTCTCTCAGACAGAAGATGAATCTTGAACTATAGCGGGAAGGTCTATTTACTCACCATGAAAAGTCATTGATGCACGGAAATTAGTATTCTGTGCGCTCTGTTTATTAAATTCTTGTTCTTAAATTAGTCATTTGTTGAACATATTGTTAAACTCTATTTTTAAAGGATTTTAAAAGGAAGCTTTTGTAACTTTAACAGTATAAAATTAAAATAGAATTTGTTTTATCATCCATGCACAATAACTGAGGTTCTCAGGTGGCTTCAGATCTGTTTCAAATGGCATCTTCAGAAATGTTTGTCGAGTCTGTAGCTAAATTACTTATTACAGTGACGAAGGATTAAATTACATTTATTTCATAGAAATATCTTCAGTGTTTCAGAAACTGTCATAGATTTCATACATGCAACAAAATACAAGTATTGCATCTGCAATGTGATTTATGCTTCCAGTTGACAAACTTGTTGCACCAATTCTGTCGACAAACAATCAAATGTTGCCGCTTATTCTCTGTCCGGTTACAATTTGACATTAAAAAGAAGAAGAAGAAGTGGTCAAATGTTGCCATTTTAATTTTTATATTCTATTTGAGACAACACTACTCTGTGTTACATTCTGCAAGTAAGTACATAGTGTACACATGTACTAATGAAAGTATCCAAATTAAGACTCGCTGTCATTCTTGGCTCTGATCTGGACTGTTTGCTGTGTTAACGGTAGCATGCTAACATTATGTTGTTATACCTACTGCTAGCATGCTGGAGTTACTGTTAACACCTATTCCCATTTGCAAATAGTGAAATACCAACATCCAAGTAGTGGTTATGACCCAGAAACTCAGAAATATCCAGCTTGACTTGCATCCAGAGCCTGTGCTGCAGCTGCTGGTATCTGACCTGCGTTATGTGCCTGTTAGCAGTGTGCAGGTCAGCAGCAGCCTTCCCTGGAGAATAAAGGTGTAAAACAGCTGGATGGGAGTTAGTGCAGCTGGTGTTGTACATCACTCGCCCCACTGCTCCCAATTAAAGCCTCAGGCAGATTGGTGCGGAGCTCTGCAGAGTCTGACCTTTGAGTGACAAAGCTTTTGACTCTCATTAGCTGACCAAGTTGAAATCCAGCATCGATTCTGGATCTGACATGATAGCTCCTGCTCGCTTGTTGTCTGTAGTCTTGTAGTCTCTTCTTTCCATGTTCTCCCGTGCACTTTAAGTCTGTCCGACCGCTCACACTGCTGCATGGTTTATCAGGACTTTGAGTGTGAGAGTACTGGTTTCATGTCTCTTACAGACTGGTTTCATGTCTCTTACAGACTGGTCTCTTACAGACTGTTTTCATGTCTCTTACAGACTGGTTTCATGTCTCTTACAGACTGGTTTCATGTCTCTTACAGACTGGTTTCATGTCTCTTACATACTGGGTTCATGTCTTTTACAGACTGGTTTCATGTCTCTTACAGACTTGTCCCTTACAGACTGGTTTCATGTCTCTTACAGACTGGGTTCATGTCTCTTACAGACTGGTTTCATGTCTCTTACAGACTTGTTCCTTACAGACTGGTTTCATGTCTCTTACAGACTGGTTTCATGTCTCTTACAGACTGGTCTCTTACAGACTGGGTTCATGTCTCTTACAGACTGGTTTCATGTCTCTTACAGACTGGTCTCATACAGACTGTTTTCATGTCTCTTACAGACTGATTTCATGTCTCTTACAGACTGGTTTCATGCCTCTTACATATTGGGTTCATGTCTTTTACAGACTGGTTTCATGTCTCTTACAGACTGGTTTCATGTCTCTTACAGACTGGTTTCATGTCTCTTACAGACTGGTCTCTTACAGACTGTTTTCATGTCTCTTACAGACTGGTTTCATGTCTCTTACAGACTGGTTTCATGTCTCTTACATACTGGGTTCATGTCTTTTACAGACTGGTTTCATGTCTCTTAAAGACTTGTCCCTTACAGACTGGTTTCATGTCTCTTACAGACTTGTTCATTTCAGATTGGTTTCATGTATCTTAGAGACTGGGTTCATGTCTATTATGGACTGGTCTCTTACAGACTGTTTTCATGTCTCTTACAGACTGGTTTCATGTCTCTTACAGACTGGTTTCATGTCTCTAACATACTGGGTTCATGTCTCTTACAGACTGGTTTCATGTCTCTTACAGACTGGTTTCATGTCTCTTACAGACTGGGTTCATGTCTCTTACAGACTTGTTCCTTTCAGACTGTTTTCATGTCTCTTACAGACTGGGTTCATGTCTCTTACAGACTGGTTTCATGTATCTTACAGACTGGTTTCATGTCTCTTACAGACTGGGCTCATGTATATTATGGACTGGTCTCTTACAGACTGTTTTCATGTCTCTTACAGACTGGTTTCATGTATCTTACAGACTGGTTTCATGTCTCTTACAGACTGGGTTCATGTATATTATGGACTGGTCTCTTGCAGACTGGTTTCATGTCTCTAACATACTGGGTTTATGTCTTTTACAGACTGGTTTCATGTCTCTTACAGACTGGTTTCATATCTCTTACAGACTGGTTTCATGTATCTTACAGACTGGTTTCATGTCTCTAACATACTGGGTTCATGTCTTTTACAGACTGGTTTCATGTCTCTTACAGACTGGTTTCATATCTCTTACAGACTGGTTTCATGTATCTTACAGACTGGTTTCATGTATCTTACAGACTGGTTTCATGTCTCTAACATACTGGGTTCATGTATCTTACAGACTGGTTTCATGTCTCTAACATACTGGGTTTATGTCTTTTACAGACTGGTTTCATGTCTCTTACAGACTGGTTTCATATCTCTTACAGACTGGTTTCATGTATCTTACAGACTGGTTTCATGTCTCTAACATACTGGGTTCATGTCTTTTACAGACTGGTTTCATGTCTCTTACAGACTGGTTTCATATCTCTTACAGACTGGTTTCATGTATCTTACAGACTGGTTTCATGTCTCTAACATACTGGGTTCATGTCTTTTACAGACTGGTTTCATGTCTCTTACAGACTGGTTTCATATCTCTTACAGACTGGTTTCATGTATCACTCCGCTGCCTCCCTAGTGATGTAACAGTGTGTTCCATAAAGTTGTTTCCAGGTGTTTGTGGTTCAGGGGGTCTTCAGGGAAAACAGGTTTCATCCTGCTGAGAGGTCGGACCGGACCACTCGATCTCTCTCTCTCTCTCTCTCTCTCTCTCTCTCTCTCTCTCTCTCTCTCTCTCTCTTTCTCTCTCACACGCGCGCACACACACACACACACACACACACACACACACGACTAACAGCGCTGATTAAGCTTAATAATTAATGAGCTGTCCGCCCTGCGGCAGCTGGAGTCGGTCCATCCGTTGATGTTTTTCTCTCTTCTCTGCTCTCGTACACTTTAGCACCTCGGAGGAGTTTAGAGATTCACTCCCTGATCTTCTTACGTAACCTTTTATACTTTTCTCAGGTTAGAGAAGAAAGCTACGGTTCCACAAGTTGGATTTTTTTTTTTGCTTATTTGTCCACGAACAGATCGTTTAGTCTGCGTCACAGAAGCACGACCCGCGACCCTCCGAGCCGCACGACATCATCTGCTTTGTTCCAGTTCAAACTTCACATGCAGCCACACAAATTAATATTTGCACTTGCATATAAAAGCTGTTCCCTCTTTTATAAAACACTAGCCACAGCAGAGAAAGGAACTTCTTGAATCACTGTGGGAAAAAATCAATAGTCTCAAACACAGGTATATTATAAATGTATGAGTTCAGGGAGGCTGAGCAATAGAAGCAATTAGATGTTACTGTAAAAATAAACACCAATGGAAGATTATTCCTTATGTGATGACAAGAAAAGAAAAGACAGAGGGTCTAAAGACAGAGTGTCTAAGGACAGAGAGTCTAAGGACAGAGGGTCTAAAGACAGAGTGTCTAAGGACAGAGAGTCTAAGGACAGAGGGTCTAAGGACAGAGGGTCTGAAGACAGAGTGTCTAAGGACAGAGAGTCTAAGGACAGAGGGTCTAAGGACAGAGGGTCTAAGGACAGAGGGTCTAAAGACAGAGAGCCTAAAGACAGAGGGTCTAAGAACAGAGGGTGTAAGAACAAAGGGTATAAAGACCGAGAGTCTAAAGACAGAGGGTCTAAGGACAGAGGGTGTAAGGACAGAGGGTCTAAGGACAGAGGGTGTAAGGACAGAGAGTCTAAGGACAGAGGGTCTAAGGACAGAGGGTGTAAGAACAAAGGGTATAAAGACCAAGAGTCTAAAGACAGAGGGTCTAAGGACAGAGGGTCTGAGGACAGAGGGTCTAAGGACAGAGGGTCTAAGGACAGAGGGTGTAAGGACAGAGAGTCTAAGGACAGAGGGTCTAAGGAGAGAGGGTGTAAGAACAAAGGGTATAAAGACCGAGAGTCTAAAGACAGAGGGTCTGAGGACAGAGGGTCTGAGGACAGAGGGTGTCGTATCCTGTACAGTCTGTAAACACTGAGACAAATGTATAATTTGTGATATTGGGCTATATAAATACATTTGATTTAATACTCTTAGCACAAATATTAAGAGTTATATATCAGTTGTAAATAAAAAATACACAAATATATATTGATTATATAGATAATGAGGTTCAGCCCGTTTAATTCTCTGTCCCTGCAATGCGTTCTACTAGAAGTTACATTTATATAAAACTTATATTATTAAATCTTCTGTCTAACAGAGTGTTGAACCACAGAGAGGAACGCGACTCTGATCCTTAGCTTCGTCAAATCCTAACTCTTTATTTCTCAATCTCAGATTTTAAAGTATCTTCATTTATCACTCGCGGTACGACGGCTGAGTTAAGAAAGTGTTACTGTTCAATTTGGAAGACGTAGAGGCTGCGGCGAATCAATCTAACAAACTTCTTGTTCAACAAAGCATTTATTAATATGATAAGACAAGCATGGAAAATTTACCCAGCTGGGTGACCATCCTGTTTCACAGCCTCCTCTCTCCGCCATTCTACAGAATGGTCCCGCCTTCTGGTTACATCCGTGTATATATAATTTCCTGTCTTTGACGTCTGACGTCATCACGTCACATCCTACGGGGTCTTTGAACGACTCTCAGGGGCGCTCTCATATTACGCATTATGATCACAATGAGTCACAATTATCCCTGATATAATAAGACAGTTATGAGTGAGTTGAGCTTCTTACAAGTCTAAGTAAGAGCTTTATTTAATACATATAGTACCTAACATTTCTTCACATGAGCTAGGTAAATACGAGCACTTGTCAGTTATTACACAAGAGGATACATTTATTAGTTAATTATATCACAAAAGCCAGAGGAGGGAAATATTCGTGATTTTCATGGATAGGATATCGAGGCGTAGTCGTGGAGGAGAGGGGTTGCAGTTCGGTGACCTGAGGATCTCATCGCTGCTCTTTGCAGATGATGTGATCCTTATGGCATCATCGGTCTGTGACCTTCAACAGTCACTGGATCGATTCGCAGCCGAGTGTGAAGCGGTTGGGATGAGGATCAGCACCTCTAAATCTGGGGCCATGGCTCTCAGCAGGAAACCGGTGGATTGCCCACCCCAAGTGAAGGATTTTAAGTACCTCGGGATCTTGTTCGCGAGTGAGGGGACGATGGCGCGAGAGATTGGCCGGAGAATCGATCCCGGATAAGCGGTAGACGATGGATGGATGGATGCGAAATATTCTCAATTTACGAGATTAAAGAGACTAAAAGCCGTCCTAATGGCTCAGACACTGACTTTAGTTTGGCTTCATTATCTGCAGAGAAGTCATCACATCACAGTTCACATATCTGGCGCTTTTGTCAACAAACAATCCTGAGGATACAACAGCAGGAACCCTGCAGGTACGTTAGCTTCAGCCCGAGTCGGGGAAACAACCCAGGTGCCGATGTCGACGATGAGGTCTCGGATTGGAGAGCCCTTCCAAGGAAGGTGAGTTTCTATTTCTTTTTTTTCCAACACAACATAATTTCTGTCAAATGTTGTATTTGTACTATGTTGTTTATCCTGTACACACGACATCTATTGCACGTCTGTCCGTCCTGGGAGGGGGATCCCTCCTCAGTTGCTCTCCCTGAGGTTTCTTCCATTTTTTCCCCTTTAATTTTGGGGTTTCTTTTAGGAAGTTTTTCCTTGTGCGATGCGAGGGTCTAAGGACAGAGGGTCTAAGGACAGAGGATGTCGTAACCTGTACAGTCTGTAAAGCACACTGAGACAAATGTATAATTTGTGATATTGGGCTATACAAATAAATTTGATTTGATTTTGATTTGATTTGAAGGAAAAGCAGTGCAGTCTTAATTAATCCACATCCACCATCTTTAGGTACGTTTCCCAGGACATGCGAGAGCTGGGGTTGAGGTTGTTGCCTCTGCTTTCAGTTCCTCCTGGTGCAATGTCCATGAAACGTTTGGCCTCGCCGGAGGTCTGTGCTCTCCAAGTGCCCTTCTATCCTCCTCATGGAAACCCACACACACACGCACGCACGCACACGCCCGCCCACCTACACACACCCTGCCTCATGGCTTGAAAACACTCCTGACTGACTGACTTTCATTTAAAGTGGAGGCTCAGAGATAGACTCTCTCCATCGTCTCTTTAAAACAAAACACAGACTAAACTGTGCGAGCGAACATCAGAGGAAGTTCTGACTGAACCCAGATATGATCTCTCAGCTTGGAAGTGATTATACGCTCACTCGGCTCTGCTTTCATGTGTTAATATCATGTTAATTCACTATTAATATTCCAAATTCTCTCAAATTTGACTTACAATCTGTTGAAAGTTGAATTTAATTTCATCAGTAGCTTAGGTTTAAACTTGTGACCCTGGCAGTCAGCTCATTCACACACACACACACACGCACACACACACTAATAATTAGATTTGAACCGATTAAACAGAAACTCAGAGTGTCGCTGTGTAAAGCGGTCTTTAATCTGATTATTTTAATGTCAGAGGTTATAATCAGATTAGTGCATAGACAGATCTCTGCTTCGCTCTTTCTTCCTCTCAGATTGTTGATACAATGGAGGTCAAAGGTCAGGTGACTGGGGGAGTGAGGATTATCAGAGTTGGGATTGAAGCAGCTGATTTACTGATGAATGATACAAAGAGCTGAGTCGGGCTGAAGATGGCTTTATGTCTTCATTTTATTCTCAATTTGTCGTCGCTCCCAGCGTTTCTTCCCCTTCACTCTTCATTCTGTTGTTCCTGTTGTACTTGAACCCGCCTCCAGAGCTGCAAATGGCTCGTTGTTCTCTCTGTAAGTCAGCGAGCACCAGACAAAGAGCTCAACGATATGAGGAAAATATGCGTTGAATATCGCAATAACAATATTATGTACTCGTGCTGTATTCATGTGGTTCTGGAATAACTGGAGAAATGAGTTCCTGACTGATGTGAATCCCCCCTCAGGTGGGAACAACCACTCGGAAAGTCTGCGAACACTTTGGTACATAACGGACAAAAGTAAATGTCGGGTTGATGATAAGTCACTTTTGCACGTACATCTTCTGCTCACATGTAATTTGTATTATGTTATTAGGGTGTTACCGTCACAGCCTCCAAGTTGTTTCCACTTTATGACCTAAAGCTCATGAACACACAGAAGTAGGAAGAACGACTTCCCAACTTGGGAAAAGGGAAACACCCGACGGGAACTTGAATGTATGCAACACATCGGCATCTTGTGCAGCTCACCAGGCTGCAAGAAGCTGCGGAGATGAAGAAATCAGAGTTTAACTTCTTCTTCTGACCAACAAAAGGCGTTGAGACTTAACAGCTAAGTGTAAATCAGTTTGATCAGGTCGAGTTTAGAGGCCGTCCACATCAGTAATATCTGATTTCAGAGTTTATGAAACAGTAACATGTCAAAACACGAGGACTTCCTGCGGATGCCTCCGCTGTGTGATTCACTGCATTGCAGCTCGTCAGCTATCCAGCAATGCTGTGTAAAAGTGTATAAGGTTAAAGTGAGATACATGTAATTGAGCAGTGAAGTGAGAATCCATTCTGCTGGCTCTTCACAGTTTCTGTTCTCTACCTGCACATGAACGTCCTCTAACAGCTCCTGTCCTCGTCCTGTGTCTCCATCAGTCCCTGGTGTCTCTGATTAGTTGGGAGCTTTCTGTGTTTTTCTCTGTGTCTGTCTATAAATAAAAACACATCACCATCAGCCCTACGGTCATCTGCAGATGGGTAATTTGTTCCCTGAGGCCGCCATCTCAGGAGGCACGGCTGCGTCTCGCGCTGAATCTGAAAGAGTTTTATGGGACGGTGGAAGAAAAACCAATGCTGTCGGTTTTTAGTTCATTTTTGCTCAGAAAACGTTAGTTAAGAAATGTGCATTTATATATTTGCCATCTCACAGGCACTCCACAACAAACAAACACAAACGTTCTGCTCCCTTTAGATGTAAACATGTACAATAAATCAGCTGAGGGACTGCAGGTGGAAAACAGCTTTTTGAATATACAATTCAGAAATACTTATTAATATGCCATAAACCTTTGTATCAATGCAAAGTTGCAGCAAATTCATGCAGATGTTTGATCAAGTTTGCTGGTGTACAAACACCAACATCTTTGCTCTCGCTCCGCGATCTGAAGAAGTTCTCTTTACTCCTGAGAGTCCAGAGAGTCGGTCTCTTTACTGACCTGTGCAGCGTTCAGCTGTTCTTCACTCAGTGGTCTTGACCCGTTTTACATCTCAGACCTTTACAAAGCTGCACATATCCTCCGGGTCACGAAGGTTTTCTGGACTAAAGATGTCGGCTGAAGCTCGAGAATCGTGCAGCCGACAGATTGTGGAACATCTCTCCTTAGGACCTGCACAACTTCCTCTCATGGTCCACAGTTTGTTCTATATCTCACACTTTGCTTATGTTGCCTTGAAAGTTCCTCTGTGAGAGAAAACAAATATAGAAAAGTATTTATTTAAGATCCCAAACTTTCTATACTTTTATGATCTTTGTCTTCACTGAGTCAGAAATATACTGAAACTTTTTAACATCATGGAGACAGAGAAGGTCACAACTAGTTTTTCACTGTTTTTTTCTGTTAAAAAAACTAAATTATGATATACAGTAAATATAGTTTTACAGTAAATTAAAGAGGATTTCTATTCATTTAGGATTATTAATCCATATAGACATCATTTAAGATTATTATTATTAATCCATATAAAGACATAATTTAAGATTATTATTAATCCATATAAAGACATCATTTAAGATTATTATTTATCCATATAGACATAATTTAAGATTATTATTATTAATCCATTTAAAGACATAATTTAAGATTATTATTAATCCATATAAAGACATCATTTAAGATTATTAATCCATATAAATACATCATTTAAGATTATTATTAATCCATATAAAGACATAATTTAATATTATTCTTAATCGATATAAAAACATCAACTAAGATTATTATTTGATCAATTTAAAAACGTAATTTAACATTATTAACCGATTTTAAATACACATAAAACAGCAATTACTACGTCTTGTTTTGGTTACAAGTATGATCATTAAATAGAATAATCATGATGTGAAATGGAAAACGGTTTGTTTTACTTCCTACGGGTTTGATGGACACTGTGATTAGGATTATTAGATAATAAGCAGTTGTTCCTGTTTCAAACTGGATCTGTTGGAGGAAACTTCCCCAACGGGGTCAGATGAAAATGAAACAGTTTAATGACACTGCTTTCCTCGCCGCCAATTTGACGAGATGAAAAGAGGAAATTAAATCTTGTTTATGAGACAGCGTTGATGGCGGATGCAAAGTGTCAAGGCGAGCGCGCCCGTCGCCGGGTCGACACCAGCAGATTGTTCCACAAGTGTCAACATGATTGACTAAGTGAAAACATATGGCAGGGGACGCAGAGACGGTCCAGGGGACCTTCGGCTCTCCCCCCCCCTCTCCCATCCTCGTCCTTTTACTTTCTGTCCCCCCCCCTCTTTTCCAGCTGAGTGGCTCCTAATTGAAGAGGGCATGAGCTGTGTGTCAACAGTCAACAATGAGGCCATAAATTGTGACGACCATCGCGCTTTTCTCCGCTCCTCGGCACGCGGTGTCATCGCTGCAGCTCCTCCGTCCATTACTGCTCCAGTTTCACTTCACAATTCTGCTCTTCACCACTTTAACTGCTCAGTTTCTCTGCCTGTCACACCAGCAGCCTCAAACCTTCCTCCCTGTTTATAGAAGGCATAAATATGTTTAATATTTATTGGATATTAAACCCTGAAAATCATGTTCTGCTCCTGCATTTTCGACACAGTATTCAGTACACCAACTTTACAGCAACACATAAATACTATATATATATATGAAACTGTTTGGAGAAAGCAGTCAGTTTGATTGGATGAACCACCTGTCAATCAAACTCTTGCAGAGAACAATTCCTTTCCAGCTAGAAAAGCCTTGAGTGTCGCTCTTTGCTCTTCTTCCGATGAAGAACAACTCTCCAGTTGTGATAAAAGCTGATGCTACTGCTATCGCTCACCTCTTGAGGAGCATCGCACACATCTGAACCAGGCGCGGAGGACAGCAGGACACAAACGCATCATTTGAAGTCTGAAAAAAGTGGTTTTGGTGACATCGCAGGAATCCAAGAATGAAAACACTGAGTCGTCAAAGTTTACAGGTCGACACCGAGAGAGTTGAATCAACCTGGCAGTTTAACCTCCACTTTGACATGGTGTCCATTCCTCCTTCCGTCTCCCTTTGATTGTGTCGCCTCGTGTCTCTTCCCCTGTGTGCACATAACAGTCCTTGTGCTCTGCAGCTCCCTCACAACTGACACCTGGCTGATTGCTAACAGGTGCTTCAAATCAAGCGTGCAGCCGTGCAATCTACAGCAACTGAAGAGCTCTGCTCTGTCCAGAGAGGAGGAATACTTTGTTTTCTGGCATCATCGCGTCGTACAACAAGTCTGTGATGAACTGAACTGTGTATGAAGTACTTAAGAGCAGTAATACCACAGTGTAGAAGTACTCCACTGCTACAAGTACAAGTCCTGCATTCAGTATCTGACTTAAGTATAAAGGAGCAGGAAATGTAAATGCTCAGTACTTTACTAAATATACTTTGTTACTGTTTCTACCTGTTTGATAAACGCAGTTATGGAAACTGTTTAAAATCTGTAAAACACAAGTAATTTCCTGTCTGTCTGTCTGTCTCTCTCTCTCTCTCTCTCTCTCTCTCTCTCTCTCTCTCTCTCTCTCTCTCTCTGTGTGTGTGCATGCTGGGAGTTTGTTTGTGTGAATGAGACGCTGAGAAGGGTGCTAGTTCGATACTTTATTTTTGTTTATTTATTTAATAATGGGTTTGATTTAACTTAGTTCATTGGTGTTTTTCTCCTGCCGGTGTTCTGCCGGACGGCGTCTG